>NW_009718645.1:45079-48458 GCF_000703405.1 Apaloderma vittatum | reverse complement strand
CAGTCCCTAACATTCTGTGATTCTGTGATTAAACTCTGGTCAGTCTTTACAGTTTGCTGGCTAAGCCCTGTGCCTGATCAGTGGATACGTTTCTGTTATATTAGATCTTTTCGTAACTATTTCTCTGTGTAATCTTACTCTATCTCATGTTTGTGAGTGCTGCAGTGACTAAGTGAGACCAGCTTGATTGGAGACTAGGCCAGCATCTGGAAGTGTGGGTATCACCAGGTCTGCAGTACCAGCAATGGAAGTGAGTGGAGGTCTTGGTGTTAGGAGTTGGAGGATCTGTCACTTTCTGTATTATCTTGTTGGTTTCCTGTGGACTTCATAGTGCCAGCTACTGGGGGGACTGGGTGCCAGCTGCTGAAGGCAGGTCAAGAATGTGGGCACCCCTCCCCTATGTCAGTTAGCAGAGCAAGTGACATCTAACTGTCAGCTACTGGGGTGGGTGAGTGTCTCAGCTGCCAGCCCCAGTAGCAGGAACTGTGTATGTCCCCAAAGCTAGCTATGAAGGGGACTAAGGTGATCAAGGGTCTTGGTGGCAGGAGCAGGAGTGCAGGTCACTGCCCATGTGTCTGGTGCCAGCTGCTGGTGGGGAGTGAGTGTGTCTTCACCGAACTGTTGTGCATGTCAGCGAGGCTGTGTGTGTGTGTATGTATGTATGTGTTTATATTTGGTGGCTGTCTTCAAACTGGACTAGTTGCTGGGTAGGGGGGCTTTGGAAACCAGACTGGGGTGTTAGGCAGACCAAGAGTCTAGGCTGGTATTTTAGGGGACCTGCCATTGTGGCCTGCCATTGGGACAAATATGCAAGTGCTGTGTCTGCAGTGAGCACCAAGCTGGATCAGCCAGCAAGTCAGGGACCCATGGCATGGGTAAGGGGACCTGGGATTGAGGTAGAGGTGCCAGGTGGGCAAAAGGGGACATGATGGTGCTTGGAATGTCCATGAACAGGTGTGCTTGTGAACTTGGAGAGTGTCACGCGTGTGCTGTAGTAGTACCCTTCAGTCTCTGCTAGACCACAGGAAGGAGGGAACTTGGCTGTCTGTCCTTGTGTTTATGTGAATCCCATATGTGGGTGGTGTTGAAGGCAGCATCTTGACTGTGGTGGTGCATGTCACCAGCTGTATCAATGCCTTGTGTGTGCTATGTCTCTGGGATATATGCTCAGTTTTACTACTGACTGAACCTGCAAACTTGTTTATTGTTGAATCTGCAAATAGGAAACCAGCAGCTGTGACCCGCTGCTTGAGATGGAGACATCACCACTGCCACCACCCCACTGTATGGGCATGTGGGACTGGGCAGAAGAGTTCCTGAGCCCAGAGCAGGTGCTTGCTCCTCACATAACATCTGTTAAGGTTCTTTTTTTCTTGCTGTTCAGAAAGGACACTTGTTTCCTTAATTGCTTTGGCATCTGATGTTTCTATTCACAGTCCCCAATGTGCAGGAGATCAAGAACTCTGTCACCATGGTGAAAAATAATGAGATGTGTTAGCATAGTGATAACTCTTCAATACGCTAGAACAGCCAGTAGTATAAATAACTAACCTTGTTACTCATTTTTAAGTACCTTTCTACAAAATACTTTCTTACTTAGGCTAAAGATAGATAAGGGTAAAACTATATTTCTTCCACCGATAATATGTGTGTGGACAAAACGTGGAAAGGAATTGGTATTTATAGAGTGGGCAGAGGAAACAAAATGCTCTTTTTAAAGTGCGTGTGAGAGGACTGATAATTTTGGTGTTAATCAGGCTAATGGCTCTGCTGTAGAAGTTACATACTCAACAGTGTTTCTGTGAAAGTGTTTTAACTAAAATTTTCTTGCAGATACAGGTAGCTGGCTTTTGTACATGGTTGGCAGACTGCTGACAAGGACTGGGATTAAAAAAAATATCTTAAGTCTGAAGATTAATTTATCTCTCTAAAGGAATCTACTTTGGTGCCTGGCAGCATATAGAGAAAGATGGTAAATTTTATGTTTCAGCTTTTGTGGTCTGTGTTGTCTTTAATTTGCTATCAGATTAAAACTAACCTTTGCACAAATGGGATGTGGGAAAACTGTAGATCTCTAAAGCAAAACCTCTAAAACTTTAGATCAAGCTCTGTTTCTTTACAAAGCACTGGATGCAGCAGTAAAGGAACTTCAGAACACAGATCTTTTCATTGATCCTTGTGGTCAGAGGTAAGGGCCAGTAGAATTTGGAAAAATCAATGAATGCTTACTTAGACCACAGGACTCGCTCTGAGAAACCTGGTCTACTGGGAGCTGATGGGGTGCACCTCTCAGAGAAAGGGCAGAGTATCTTGGGGCACAGACTTACCAATTTAATAAGGAGGACTTTAAACTACAGTTGTCAGGGGAGGGGATCCTCAATCCATCCCATTGCTACCACTCTGAGAGCAGTGTCAGTAATAGAGGGCCTGGGCCTGGAGAAGAATCGCAGGCCAGTAACAGATCACCTGAAGTGCATGAAAATGGAATTTAAGCCAGTAAGTCAGCTTCAACAGGGCCCAACCTAAATGCCACTATACTAATGCATGTAGCATGAGAAAAAAACAGGAGGAGTTAGAAATGTGTGCATGCCCACAGGGCTGTGACATTATTGGCATCACCGAGATGTGGTGGGATGGGTCCTATGACTGGAGTGTGGGAATGGATGGGTACAAACTCTTTCGGAAAGACAAGCAGGGGAGAAGAGGAAGAGGGTATTGCCCTTTAGATCAGTTACCATGGAGCTCTGTCTGTGATTAGCTGAGGAGCTGACTGAGAGCTTATGGGTCAAAGTTAAAGGGAAGGTAAGGACAGGTGATGTTATAGTGGGGGGTCTGCTACAGAACTCCTGAACATGAAGACCCTCTATAGATAGATAGGAATGACTTTGTGTTCCAACCCTGGTCCTCATGAAGGGCTTCAGCCATCCTGATATTTGTTGGAGAAAAAACACAGCAAAGCACCAGCAGTCCAGAAGATTCCTGGAATGCACTGATAATAATTTCCTTCTCCAAGTGTTAGAGGAGCTGATGAGAACAGGTGCTATGATAGACCTCATTCTCAGCGTGGTTGTGGGCCTGGGTTGCAATGTGAAACTCAAGGACAGCCTTGGCAGCAGTGACTGTGAAATGATTGAATTCATGATCCTTAGGAGAACAAGGATATAGCAAGCTCACTAGCCTGGACTTCAGGAGAGCAGACTTTGAACTCTTCAAAGACCTGCTTGGTAGCGTACTATGGGATAAAGCCCTGGGGGGGAGAGGGGCCCAAGAAAGCTGATTAATATTCAAGGATCACCTCCTCTGAGCCCAGGAGCAATGTGTCCAGACAAAGAAGGTGGGCAAGAAGGCTAGGAGGTGTTCACAGATGAACAGGGAGCTT
>NW_009718645.1:43519-45055 GCF_000703405.1 Apaloderma vittatum | reverse complement strand
GGTGCCCATGTGTTGCCTGGTCTAGTCAAGAGATGGCGTCCCTGCCCATGACAGGGAGATTGGATTAAATGATCTCTAAGGTCCTTTCCAAGCTAGACCATTCTATGATTCTATGATTAGTTGAAAATGAAAGCCTACGGAGAGTGGAAACAGGGACAGGTAGCATTGCAAGAATGCAAAGTTGTCCGAGCAACCAGGGATCAGGTTAGGAAAGCTGAGGCCCAGATAGAATTAAATCTGGCTGGTGACATCAAGGATAACAAGAAAAGCTTTTACAGGTACGTCAATGGCAAAAGGAAGACCAGGGAAGATGTAGGCTCTCTCTGGAAGGAAGCGGGGGATGTGGTCACAGAGGATGTGGGGAAGGCTGACGTACTCAATGACTCTTTTGCCTTCGTCTTCACTGGCAAGCCCTCTAACCACACCATCCAATTTGCAGAAGGCAAGGACAGGGACTGGGAGAATGAAGATTGCCCAGTGTAAGAGAAGACCAAGTTTGAGACCATCTAATGAACGTGGAGGTATGCAAATCCATAAGACCTGGTGAGATCCATCAGTGGGTCCTCAGGGAACTAGCAGATGAAGTTGCAAAGCTAGAGTGGGGGACATATATGGAAGGTGTCTGAGCAACAGGAGACCTGATTAGAAAAGCTAAAGCTCATTTAGAATTAAATCTAGCCAAGGATGTCAAACGAAACAGCAAAAGTTTCTGCAGGTATATTAACGGTAAGAAAAAGACTAGGGAAGGTCTGGCCCCCTGAGAAGGGTAACGATTGAACTGGTGACAAGTGATTTGGAGAAGGCCGAGGTTCTCAAGGACTTTGTTTCCTTTGTCTTCACTTGCAAGGGCTCCAGCCGCACTCCCGGAGTCACAGAAGATAATGGCAGGGGTTGGATGAAAGAACTGCCCATCATAACCGAAGATCAGGTTCGTGACCATCTGATGAACCTGAAAGTATGCGAGTCCATTGGACTCGATGGGATACCCCCACGGGTACTGAGGAAACTGGCGGATGAGGTTGCTAAACTCCTCTCTCTTGTATTCCAGAAGTCATGTCAGTCTGGTGAAGTCCTCACTGACTGGAAAAGGGGAAATAATCCCCATTTTCAGAAAGGGAAAGAAGGATGAACTGGGAAACTATAGGTCAGTGAGTCTCACCTCCGTGCCTGGTAAGATTGGGGAGCAGATCCTCCTGGAGGCGCTCCTGAGGCAGAAGAACGAAGAGGTGATTGGGTACAGTCAACATGGCTTAACAAAGGGTAAATCATGCGTGACAAACCTGGTGGCTTCTATGAGAAGGTCACAACATCAACAGACAAGGGAAGAGCGACTGACATCACTTACTTGGACCTGGGCAAAGCCTTTGACACTGTCCCGCACGACATCCTGTTCCCAAGCTGATAAAATATGGGTTTGATGGATGGACAATTCAGTGGATAAAGAACTGGCTTGACAGCCGCACCCAAAGAGTGACTGTCTTTGGGTCCGTGTCCAAGTGGAAGCCCGTGACAAGTGGAGTCCCTCAAGGATCACTT
>NW_009718645.1:0-43238 GCF_000703405.1 Apaloderma vittatum | reverse complement strand
AGAAAGCCAATCATATCCTGGGCTGAATCAAGAAATGTGTGGCCAGCAGGTTGGAGGAGGTGATTCTCCCCCTCCATTCTCATGAGACCCCACCTGGAGTACTGCATCCAGTTCTGGAGCCCCTACTACAAGAAAGATACAGACGTGCTGGAATGTGTCCAGAGAAGGAGCATGAGGATGATTAGAGGGCTGGAACAACTATACTGTGAAGACAGACTGAGGGAGTTGGGGTTGTTCAGTCTGGAGAACAGAAGGGTCCAAGGAGACCTTATTGTAGCCTTCCAGTATCTCAAGGGGGCTGCAAGAAAGCTGGTGAGGGACTTTTTAGGATGTCAGATAGTGGTAGGACTAGAGGGAATGGATTAAAAGTAGAGATGGGTTGATTCAGACTGGACATTAGGAAGAAGTTCTTCACCATGAGGTTGGTGAGACACTTGAACAGGTTGTCCAGAGAGGTGATGGAAGCCCCATCCCTGGAAATGTTCAAAGGCCAGGCTGGATGAGGCTTTGAGCAGCCTGATATAGTGGGAGATATCCCTGCTCATGGCAGAGGTGTTGTAACTAGATGATCTTTAAGGTCCCAACTCAAGCCATTCTATGATTCTGTCAAATTACAATTCTTGTTTAATACTGCCACAGTATAATACCAGCATGCTAGCGTTGATTTTTCATAGATCTTTTTTCACTGAGTGGTTTATGTCTGTCTCAGATCTGCTCCTTTGCATCTTACAAGTACATGGTTTTGTTAGGCAACTTGCATCCTCAAAAAAAAATCCACCTTTACTATTCAGAACCTTTCAATGTAGAAACATCAGTGGGCATCGTTGTAGAGTTGCTCAGAACAATATAGGTAGTTGATAAAAACAGTCTATGACATCATTCTGCGTGTATGTACATAGCCTGTGACATGCTTCAAGGCCTGAGGTAATGAAAGCTGAAAGTTTGAGATAGTTGTTATAGTGGATATTGCTGTCAAAATGTCTGAGTAGGTAATTGTTACAGTTTACTGCATTCGTTACAGCACATTACTGAGCTAATATTCCTCAAAAATGTTCTGTGCAAACAGCTTCTGGGTGGTATTTTAAGTTAGATAATCATAGAATCATAGAATGGCCTAAGGTGGAAGGGACCTTAGAGATCATTTTAATCCAGCCTCCCTGCCACCAGGGACGTCACCTCTCGACGGGAATGAGAAGAACAGAATATTACATATTTAGTGAAGAAGAGTTTAAAAACCAATCTGTGTGGTTTGTTTTTTTGGTAGCTTAGATGCTTGGAAATCCTAAACCAATATAGAAGATACAGCACGTGCTGTAGTGCAGAAATACCTGATGACAAAGAATGTCAACTACACTGAATAATGCACTTCCAGGAGCAACAGGTTAGTTAAATATAGCTCTACAGTGAACTGACTTGTAAATTCTACCTTGTAATGCCACACTTAATCTTCTGCCTCTGCTGCTTTCTGGGAGTGAGATGTTAGAAGATAATAATGCTTACAAGACCATCTGAGTCTTGATGACTCCATTCAGTCACATACGTGACTTTCCTTTTCCTGATTCTAGGACCTTCAAGAGCTTCCAGACCTGAGCTATATGGTGTACTTTAAATGAACTTAGTCCTAGTTTATGAATTAAACCACTACATTTGGACAACTCCTTGTTCAGCCCAAGAATTTACTATTAATGTAGTTATTATTGAAGTTTTAGAAACATCAGAATGTCACTGTTTGAGCCTTTAGATCCTCTGCAGGCAAGATATGCAAAGCACTCAGTTTACTAGCCTATTAGATGACTGTAGTTACATTTGAAAATGTTTATAAACTTCCATGTTTACCACTTCATGTAATGGGAAAAATCATTGCATTTTCAGTGTGCATTCATGAGGAGGAAACATGCAGCTGCAGTTTTCCAGTCAGATTGCTAGGGTTATACAGGGTGTACCCATCACATTTTACTTCTTGTTGTACTTCCCAGGACCCTTAAGTGAGAGTATAGTGGGGACTGGAGAGGAGAGTGATTTTTCAGATATTGGCAGCAATTGTTTTGGTACTGATTCCCTTCTGTGATCATCTGTGTGTGCAGCCTTTAAAATTTGACCGGTAAAGGACAATGAAAAAGAAACACTTCAAATCATGTTGTCTTGTTGAAAATACCTAGTCCTTCTCAAATGATACAGGACAACATTTTAGATAAAACGTGCAAAAAAATACTGCAGGAAATAGATACAGAAGTATAATTAACAATTTTATATATATTTTTAGTAGTAGATTTCCTTTAAAGCATACTTTACAATGTTACTATTTTATCTTTGTTACCATTATACTGTGAAGAGTTTGTAGGAGGCAGAGATGAGAATGGGACAAAATTTTACTGGGCGTATCTGTGAAATGCTGACTTTTATGGATGATACTGTGGGTGATAGTGTTCTGACATAAGCTACTTCTTTTACTAGTAGCAGTCTGATGCCTTTGTCCTGATATTGTTGCGTTTAGATACGAAGTAAACTATATTTCTGTTCATCATGCTCTTTTTGCTGAATTAATATTTAAAATAAAGTTGTGCTTTTATCTTGTTAGTTAGTTGCTTCTTGATAGCTGCCGTATATTCTGTTCCATTCTGTTACCTGTTGAACAGGAGAAAAATACATGACATAATGGCTATCAGAAACAGCAGTAGTCTGAGAGAGTATTAGCAAGATCCAACTAGAGTAATTTTGGGGATTTGGGAAGCTACCATCCTTACTGAAGGTATCATATTTCACAAAAACTACTGATTTTAATGACCAATAATAATGTAGATATTGCAACATTATACTGGTAACAGTATGTGTGTGAAAATTACTTGAAAACAACTCTTTAATTGTACAAGCTATGTGTCTGTCATTAGCTCCCTGTACTTTCCTAATATTAGTATTACCTTGCTATAGTCATCACATGAAAATTGATTTCTTGATAAAAACTAAGGTAAAATGCCATGCTTTCTTTGGATTTAGGCTGTGTTGTATTTTTTTGTGTTTTTTTTTTAAATGACATCTGTTTTCAAGTTAGTTTGGCTTCAGCTTGCTGCTTTTTCAGTACAGAAAAAGACATAATTACATTTATAATCTGTACTTAATGGGAAACAATGTTGAGTGAAAATAGTGTTACTTAGTGCAGAGGGCAAATAGCACTTATTAGGGAGCCTGAAATAGCTGAAAAAAAGTGAATTTTTAGTAAAAATGTCACCAGCTCAAAAGAGAGGAGAAATACCTTTTTTTCTCTTAAACATCTGGACAAAAGTTTTAGATGTTAGAAAAGAGCATGCTTGCACTGGGAAAAACACTGGAAGGAATACTGGAGGCCAGGCTCTATGTCAATGGTAAGCTACCAAGAAGCAATTGATAATGCTTAGAAAATAATAGGCTTCTGTAAAGCTAAGATCCAGAAGAGGTCCCTAGTCTAGTCTACAGTTAAATCTCATATAAGACTTCTAGCGATTACCAGGCTCCAAGAGGGGTGGCTTAGTCATGCAAAGCCATTGCAGTTTTCTGTGTCACTCTCCTCTGTGTCACTCTCCCCTGTGTCAGCAATCTGCAGTGAAGTGGAAATTCGGGCTCATATTTGTTGATTGAAATAATACTGTGGTGCACTGAAATGGAAGTGGCAGGGTGAGCAGACAAGCTGGAGAGCAGTAAAACACTATGATTTGGCTTACCTGAGGATTGTTCTATCAGAGGACTCTTGACGTTTAGACGTAAGAATGGATCCAATGCAGTAATTCACGTGTTCCTTTTTTTGTGTTTTCAGTTGGTGAGCTCTGGAGTAGAACTTTTATTTTTCTCTTTTTTTCAGTTATGCTTGTTAACAGCATGATGTATTACAATTTTGACAGAACAGGGAGGTGAAGGGAAAGGACATTTATTGCACTTGCTGCTGGATTCAGAGACCTCTACAGAGACTTTGGAGAAGAATGACAGCATTGTGTAATGATTCACTAGCATGGACACACAGTGGAGAAGTAGTTACTTGTGTTCAGAACCAACTGAGAGAACATTACTTGGAGCTGAATGGCCTCGATATCACTAACGCTGAAAATTTAAGGCACCATGTAGTCCCTGCAGAATTTTATTGGAATATACAGACTAACCAGAGATTGGTAGTTAGGTTTTTTTCAGGTTATGTGTAAGTACTCTTCAATTACTATTATTATACTAATAAGTGGAAGGATGAAGCATCTCTGTGCTGAGGTGGCAGAATTAAAATAGTACAGAGCAAATGTCTGATAAGCCGTGTAAGTACTAACCTGACAGGGAAGGGACGCAATGCAGAGTGCAAGCTCTGTACGATATCTCCTTGCTAACAGGTATGGGTTCCATTGTTGTGAAGACTCTGCTTACACATCTTTTGATGCTTCTATAGCCTATAAAATGATGGGACAGGAGGGGTGTAAAATAGGTTATGCCTTATTTTTTTATGTTATTCTCTTTTCTGATACTGACTTGGTTCTGTGTGGATCTTAGAATTTTTATCTTTTAATGCTGTTAAAATATAGTTCTTTTAGGAATTAAGGAGCCATCACAAATCTGTGTTATAAAGATAATAATAGTCAATTACTTGCAGGTGTTTAGTTTCATGGTGTTTTAGTGTAGCCTTCAATAAGTCGCTCTGGATGCTATGTGCAAAGCAATACTGAAGTGTGGATTGTAATTCATTCATCTGGAGATGGGTTTTGTTTTTGCTTTGGTTTGGTTTTTTGTACTGGCATAGAGCGAAGACAGTTCTAGTCCCAAGCGACAACGCCTTTCCCATTCAGTCTTCGACTATACAGGAGCATCACCAGCTGCATCACCACCAATGCGACCATGGGAGATGACATCAAATAGGCAGCCTACTTTGGCTCGGCCCAACCAACACCACTTCTTAGGGGAACGATGCAGCACACCTGCACGAAACAGGAGGAGGTAAGCAAGATGTGTAGATTGGGACGCAATTTTTTATTCTTCCTGATTTCAGCTGAAAGGAGGTTTATTTCTAAATAAACTAAACTTCCAGCTCAAATGAAATGTTATTATAGTTGTAACTGAAAAGTTACTGGAAGTAGTTCATATAGGTGCATCATCCTGTAATTTGTGTGAATAGTCAACTGTGGTAAAGGGGTGCTCATTAACATTTTTCATTCTGAGCCTAATCCTTTTTCACTATGCACTGGAGCAATAAGCCTTTAGAGAAATGCGAGGAAAATCTTTCTCATCAGGGTACTTTTAAGGATACTAGGAGTTATTGATGTAGTATCATAATTTTCACAGTTACTGTAGTACCTAGAAACAATCGTAATAAAGATGGGGTGCACTGGCTGGAGAGAGTGACAGGTTTAGCATAGCGTCAAATAGTTGCCTAAATTGATGATTCAGGTATAATAGGAGTTACATGTACATGTTGGCTTTAGCTTGTGGCTCATTAATCTCTGAAAGCAGAGATTTTGGACAAGTTTCAGTGGACGTGGAAGAGTAGAGATTGGGATGGGCAGATCCATCCTGCAGAGTTGATGTTATAGGAAGCATAAAACTAGACTTTTTTACTTCTGTAGTTAAACTAATTATCCAAAACACAAACTTTCATTCCTCACATTGGGCTTCAGAAATGCTGAGCCAGCTATTGCAAGTTAAAACACAATTTCCTTTTGAGAAATAGTGTGCCTTTGTTTGTACTAAAATTGAAGTGTGTGCTTTTTCATTAATATAAAATATTAGGCTTAAGAAATGCATAACTAGTTTTCTTCTGATTGCAGAAATTAAATTCGTTGGTCATCAACGATCAGAGGTAATTTGGAGACAAAAGACTTGAAAACATGATAGTTTTGTATCTTTGCTTCAAGTCCATTAATCTGAAAGCTTTCAGTTAGTGGAATTCAAAATACACAGCTCTTGAAACAGCTTGTCATACTTAAGTGAGAGGTTGAGTTCTGAACTTGCAGGATTATTATGAAGACAGAAAATCAAGTCTTTTGTGCAGTTTGGTACAGGGGTGCTCTACAGG
The DNA here is from genome assembly GCF_000703405.1 of Apaloderma vittatum. Lineage (NCBI taxonomy): Eukaryota > Metazoa > Chordata > Aves > Trogoniformes > Trogonidae > Apaloderma > Apaloderma vittatum. The sequence continues at coordinate 37,222 of NW_009718645.1, read as the reverse complement.
GACATTTGGACTTGTTGATCTTAAGAGATCGTTTCCAATCTTGATTCTATAATTCTGAGTGCATCTGTCATTAATGCTTTAGATGAGGTTATGCATGTGCTTTTGAAACCAGTTTCCTATTTTCTCTGCTTTGTTTGTTTTTTTTTTCCCCGTTGCAGAGTGATCTCAGAGTTAATGAGATTTTCAGAGGAATATAAGAGTAAAGGTGCAATCTAGTTGCAAATGATCATTCAGCTCAAGGGAACAGACTAGGGCAAGTGCAAACAAAACCTCTGAAGTGTCTGCAATGTGGACAACAGTCATAATCAGCATTAACTCTTTTGTCCTACCAGTTCGCTCCTGTGAGCAAGGCTATGCTGATTTTATTATCCAGATTTTTCCATTGTCTGGGCTACTATTTAGACCTTATCTGTTTGTATCAGGTTTTTGTACCATGCCTAGCACAACAGTGCCCTAATTCATTGTGGGATTTTTTTTCAGATTCATTGTAAGTAAATAAATATGCTTTTAGAAGGGTAGCCTTCAGGTATGAATTTGCAGAAAGATGTACAGGTAAATTGTGAATGTAAAAGTATAGTACATACCTATATATATAAAACAGAGAAGGCCAGTCCAGTCTTTACTAGTCATTGTGAAATTGGGAGATCTGTGCCATTGCTGTATCTCACCTTTCATTTATGCCTCTTTTCCTTCTTGTCTTGAATGTTACTCAGAACTGTCAGGATTTTAGAATGTGTTACATCGATCACCCTTGTTAGAAAACATTAAAATCTGCAAATACTGTCTGTGCAGTTACGGACACCTTTTGATGGCTGTTCCTACCTAAGGCTAGAAATTCCTGCAGTTTTTCCACAATTTCCATCCTGTCTCTTTGTTTCAACTGGGCAGTTGCCATGTTTATACAGTGCATATAGAACCAGAACAGGTTTTTTGTGGATTTTTTTAAGGCTTCAAACACAAGTTCATTAGTGATGTTAAATGATAGTTTAGACCCATGTCTTGACAATTCTTTGGAAGTTATTTCTGGCAATTCAGGAATCATGTAGAGCTGTGTATACAGATGTTCTGAATTTTGCTGAATGGAAAGTGTATTTTCTATATAACTCTTCATAGGAAAAAATCCAGTTTTGCTTTTTCCAGAGAATGCTTTGCATTCCAGAGAATGATACTCCATCCATTTTTAAAAAATCAAGAAATTCTACCACCTTTTACTATAATTCTCTGTAGAAAAGTAAATCCAGGCCCTTTGACCAGAGTGGGACAAGAGTAGTTTCCTGAGAAGCTACCTTGTCTAAGTGCTGGTGGCAATTAGAGAATTTCTGTTCTTCTTCCAAGGCACTGGAGCTGCCTTTTGTGACTTTCCTCTGTTCTGCAGCTTTTCCAAATAAAAATCATTGCATAGCCATTTTATATTAAGTATTCATAGAATCATAGAATGGGTCAGGCTGGAAGAGACCTTTAAAGGTCATCTAGTCCAACCCCCCTGCAGTGAGCAGGGACATCTTTAACTAGATCATGTTGCTCAGAGCCCCATCAAGCCTGGTCTTGAATGCCTCCAGAAACGGAGCTTCTACGCCTCTCTGGACAACCTGTTCCAGTGTCTCATCACCCTCATGGTAAAAAACTACTTCTTAATGTCCAATCTAAATCTGCACTGCTCTAGTTTAAGACTGTTGCCCCTCATCCTGTTGCTACACACCCTTATGAACAGTTACTCCCCAGCTTTCTTGTAGGCCCCCCTCAGGTACTCGAAAGCTGCCATAAAGTCTCCCCAGAGCCTACTCTTTAGGCTGAACAACCCTATCTCCCTCATCTGTAAGGCTTTTAGCAGTTTTGTCAATAAGAAGTTTTATTCAATTCTAATAAAACTGTTCTGATAATGTTTTCCAGTGTACTTGTTTCTCATGATACTTGTTTCTCCTGTGGGTTTAGTTATTAAGAAGGCTTTGTGTCATTTATATAATCTCTAATAGTTTTAATGCATTTCCAGTCCTCCAGTTCGGCGTCAAAGAACAAGGAGAGATCGTTTGTCTAGACGTAATTCCATTAGCCAGGATGAAAACTATCACCGTCTCTCCTATGGACAGCAGCAAGCAATAGAAGAGCCCCGAGCCTTTCACCCACCAAATGTATCTCCTTGTATGTTGCACCCAGCTGCTCATCCACCTCAGCAAAATGCAGTGGTGGTTGACATTCATGATCAGGTAAGTGTTCGAGTACAAATGGAGGGGTGTCGAACATGTGAGTTTGTTTTCCATCAAATCTCAAAGATCCCTTTCCTCTCCAACTCAGTTCGCAACAAAGATCACATAACAGAGCATTTTTCCTTTTGAATATTAGTGGAGTATGTAGCAATGCAGTAGGCAGTGAAAAAAAAACCAAGAAACTCCATACTTTTAATACAGGAGATTGATATTTAATAATTTGTTAGTGCATGCATTTTATAGTACTGTAGGCCTCTGGCTCAAAACTTGGAAATGCAGTTATTTTGCTTCCAAAGTTAATTCAGTGTGATAACTAATGATCAGATGTGATAATTATTGATATCCAAAACATTTCTGTGTCATATGAAATGCATCTCCTTAGCATAGGAGTCTTTAAATAGTTAAAATGTGTTATTTGGGAGTAGAATTCCCAACACCAATGGTTGCCTGCGTGACAGCAGAACTCATGATAGTATTATCGCATAACCAAATTAACCATCCAAGCCTAATCAACCCCTCCTTAGATGACATCAAATGTGGTTGATCCAGAAAGTAAATTCCTGTCTGTGACAGCAGTTGGTATAGAGTTCTGTAACTGAGGATCTATAAAAGAAGTTGCGCTGTTGAGGTAACCTGTGTTGTTGTTTGTTAAATCGGTACGCTGCAGCTGAAGTACAGTAGTTGCTATGTAGTCATGAGTTGAGAAAGAGAAGTTTTTATTCAGATACCCACTTTTCAAACTACACGTGCATGGAATGCAACTCGTAACATCCTTGGCCTTGTTTGCATTCAATGCAGCTGCATACAACTAAAGTGTTTTATTATGTGAGCAGAGCAGTTCTCAGTAGGGGAGTATTTGCATTTAGGACCAAGTGCAAGGTTGGAAGCTAATGATGCTACTCTAGTCATCTCACAGTTATGTTGTGATGAACCATTCTACTGCTGCAACACCTCAAAAATTTAAATCATGCTCTTGCTTTATGTTGCAAGATTACATCGTGACAAGCCTGGATAAACAGTTTCTCCATCCCACTGCCTCTAACTTCCAAGCAACATGTATGATAAGGTGTCAGTGTTTGCAGACTAACTGAGCTTTCCATGGAAATGTTTTATACTTAAGGGACATAACTATTTTGGGAGGTCATTTTTTTATTATTACTCTGAGCAGTAAACGTTTCAGAATCATACCCAGCCCAACTTCATATGCCCATCTTTTGCATAGAAGCCAGAGCTGGGTCAAATTCAGTATCTCTCCTGAGACTAGTTCCTGTCATGAATGCTATGCAGGGTGAGATTTTAAGTTCTATTCCGTGATCTGTGTTCTGCGTTGGCCTTTGTGTCTGACTGTACACTACCAGTTCAGTAAGCTAGCTGTTGTTACTCATTCTCACTTTCCTAATGAGTTTTTCTTGTTCCATTTTAAGCAAGCACGTTCCATTTTAGCAGATCAGGAAGGAGGAGGGTGCTTTCTTGAAGTAACTTTTCACTTGACATTGCTTTTTATTGATCTATGCTCCTTGACACTTAAGCCTTTACAGTTTTATTATCATATCAGAGGTTTCTTGTTTAGTGTTTTTAAAACCAAACAAAACATAACCCTTCAGAAAAAAAAGATTATTTGTAGGTCCAAATCCTTTCACAGAATCACAGAATTGTTGAGGCTGGAAAAGACCTCTGAGATCATCAAGTCCAGCCTATGACTAAACGTCATTGCAATGGCTAGACCATGGCACTAAGCGTCACATCCAGCCTCTCTCTAAACACCTCCAGGGATGGTGACTCCACCACTTCCCTGGGCAGCGCATTCCAATATCTGACCACCCTCTCCATGAGGAAGTGCTTCATGATATCCAACGTAAACCTTCCCTCACGCAGTTTCAGGCTGTGCCCCCTCGTCCTGTCACTAGTTGCCCATGAGAACAGCCCAATGCCTGCCTGACTGCAACGTCCCTTCAGGTAGTTGTACAGGGTGATAAGGTCTTCCCTGAGTCTCTTCCAGGCTGAACAACTCCAGTTCCCTCAGCCTCTCCTCACAGGACTTTCCCTCTAGTCCCTTCACCAGCCTCATTGCTTTCCCCGGACCCACTCCAGCACCTCAAGGTCTTTCTTGAAGTGAGGGGCCCAGAACTGCACACAGGACTGGAGGTGAGGCCTCACCAGTGCTGAGCACAGGGGCAGAATTACATCCCTGCTCCAGCTGGCCACACTGTTCCTGATACAAGCCAGGATGCCAGTGGCCTTCTGGGCCACCTGGGCACACTGCTGGCTCATGTTCAACCAGTTGCCAATCAGCACTCCCAGGTCCCTCTCTGCCGGCCACTCTCCAGCCACTCCTCCCCCAGTCTGTAGCACTGCAGGGGGTTATTGTGAGCAAAGTGTAGGACTCTGCACTTTGTCTTGTTGAACTTCGTACCGTTGGCCGCAACCCATCAACCCAGCCTGTCCAGATCCCTCTGCAATCTTAGTTGGATGATTACATTATCTGGAATACCACTAGCTAAAAATTTGGTTGTGTACATATGTTTTGTGGTATAAATGTGAATACTTAGGGTCTGCTGCCTTATAGTCATGTTTATTTTTCCTTTTAAGCTTTCCTGTTAGCTGTTCTTTTATATTTAGGTTAGGAGACTTAGCTTGAGTGCTGCTCTGAGAGTGAATCAAGAGATTAGTCTCTTTGGAAGAAAGAAAATCTGCACAATCTTATTATTCTTTAGAGATACAAGGCTGAATTATTATTGTATCAGTGCTTCAGAGTTGAGAACATTCTTCAGTTATTTGTAGATTACCTTTTTCGTGGGACTTACTTTGTTTTATAAGTACTAACTTTAATGTGGGGCAGGAGACAGGCTTCTGAGTGACTCTAAGGTGCCTTTGAAGTTTTTAATATTTTACTCTGTGAGATCTTTCATGACCCTACCCAGAAACTGCTTATCAATTGAGAAGAATATTTTTCAATATTGATTATTTAAATTGAGAAGAATATTCTTCTCCATTGACAAGAATGTTTTAATGAAAAGGAATTACAGGCATGTGCATCCTTTTACTATGCCATAAACACTGTTCCAAGTTTACAGGAAGCTATTAAGTTACTTTTCCCTTTTGCTGCAGATCCATCAGGGCACGGTTCCTGTCTCATACACAGTGACAACGGTGACTCCACATGGGATACCACTTTGCACAGGCCAGCACATCCCTGCCTGCAGCACGCAGCAGGTCCCAGGGTGTTCAGTGGTTGTCAGTGGGCAGCACCTTCCAGTTTGCAGTGTGCCTTCCCCAGTAAGTCAGTCTATGTAATTGCACCAGCTTCAATCTTAGACGTAGGAATGACATTATGGAGCTTCAGTGTCTGTCTGACTTTAATTGGGATGGACATAGACTTTTCTTTTTCCATCTTGTGGTAAGTTGCAGTCACACAGCAATGTAGGCCTTAGAGCTGGTAAGCATATGGTCCTGTCTTTATAGAATACGATGCTTTATAGAATATGATGCTTTTTAATTCAAACTAAATAGTAGTTTATTATTTGGCTTCTTATCAGCAGCTATTTTGCATACATTCAAATAGTAAAAGGAAGGTTTCTAAGGCTTTTATTAGGCAGCTAACCTAGGAAAAAGTCTTACTTAATAGAGAACTTGTTCAAGGATTGGTTATATACAGAAAGATCTGATATCCAAAGTCAGTTTTCTTCTCAGAAGTAATAAGATTCTGGAAGATCACTAAAGAGAGAAGGGCTGAGAAGGGCTCTTCTGTCTCAAAATGCTCTATAAAATAAATGAAAATATTCCTGAATAAGGATGTTTCTCTGTGCCTTTCTGGGAGTAGCATAAAGTGCCTTTACTGGCTAATTTGCTAGCTTTAAATCTGAAAGACTTTGAACTGTTTTCTCAGAAATGTTTATATATCAGTGTAGAGGTACCACTTTCCAGCTTGTAGCATTCTGATGCTACCATTCTGTGGAAATTTCGTCATTAAGTGTTAACAGGCACCGGAGCTGAAGAAATGCACCCCAAGAAGTTCCAGCTGTACAAATGAAGGTTCCAGAACCTTCTAGAAGAGTCATAGTTTTTTTTCCTCTCCTTTTTCTGCAGTATCATAGAAATAAATAGTTACAGGACAACATATATATTTAATATTGGTATAAACACTGGTCTTTGCCAGCTGTGCCTTTGACAGCAGCATGTAACTTAACTTTTCCTGTTGAACACTGTGTGACATGGGGACATGAACAAGCCTATTGATGTTATCCTTGATGTGACCCCCTATGTCTTTAGCTGCTTATTGAAGAGGAAGAGTAATGCATTCATCTTGTCCAGCTGCCATTTCACCCGTAAGAGACGTATGCAGCATACTGCTAGCCACTCTGGAATCACAGAATGTTAGGGACTGATAGGGACCTCTAGAGATCATCCAGTCCAGTCCCCCTGCCAGAGCAGGATCACCTAGGGCAGGTGATCCTAGGGCAGACCACACAGGAACACATCTGGGCAGGTTTTGAAAGTCTCCAGAGAAGGAAACTCCACAACCTCCGGGCAGCCTGTTCCAGTGCTCTGTCACCGTCACAGTAAGGAGGTTTCTCTTCATGTTGTGGTGAAACTTCCTGTGTTCTGGCTTATACCCATTATTCCTTGTCCTGTTGCTGAGCACCACTGAAAAGAGACTGGCCCCTTCCTCTTGACACCCACCTCTCAGATATTTATACACATTAATAGGATCCCCTCTCAGGCTTCTCTTCTCAAGAGTAAACAGTCCAAGTTCTCTCAGTCTCTCTTCATAGGAGAGATGTTCAAGTCCCTTAATCATCCTCACAGCTCTTTTGTTGGACTCTCTCCAGTAGGTCCCTGTCTCTCTTGAATTGGAGAGCCCAAAACTGGACACAGTATTGCAGATACGGTCTCAGCAGGGCAGAGCAGAGAAGAAGGAGAACCTCCCTAGACCTGCTGGACACACTTTTCTTAATGCACCCCAGGATCCCATTGGCCCTCTTGGCCACACGGGCACATTGCTGTCCCATGGACAACTTACTGTCCACTAGGATTCCAAGGTCTTTTTCCAGGGGACTGCTTTCCAGCAGGACATCCCCTAATCTGTACTGATGCTTGGGGTTACTCCTGCCCAGATGCAGGACTCTACATTTGTCCTTATTGAACTTCATGACATTCACCTTCGCCCAGCTCTTACACAGTAAATTCAGCAAGGTGAGAAAGCAACATGACTTGACAAACATCAGCAGATAAAAAGATAAAAATATATTGGGACTTGGGGAAATCTAAGTAACAGATACTACTATTCTTACCCTCTGCTTTGAACAGCTATGTTATCTGTGCAAGTTATAAACTGTTTTATAATTCAGTAGTGAGGTGTCCTTTAAACATACACAGGGCCAAAGCTCTAACCAGGTTGTTTGGACTGAATATACAAGTGTTAATCAGGTATGTTGAGAGAATGTATGCAGTAGAAGTAAGTATCGAGAATAAGGTTCACTTTATGCAACATTGGCAGGCAGACTTTAGGATTTTTTTCTATTATGTCCCTGAACGGAGGAATAATTTAGGTTAGGAAGGGACTTTGAAGGTCATCTGTTGGTGACCTGCTAAGAGCCATACCAGTTTCCAAGGATGGAGATGTCAGAGCCACTCTAAGCTTCCACCCCAGTGTTTGACTATCCAATTGACCATCCAGTTTCTCCAGGCAGTGAAAGTACATCTGAAGTGTAGCCCTGCCTTCTAGCATGTCAGCCTGCTCACCTGCTTCATCTGTGAACTTCACAGTAATCTTACTTTCACAATACTTGTCTCTCTCACTGTACGTGTACCTATGAAATAAAAAAATGTCACTCACGAAGTACCTTGATCAGTTTTAAAACTTCTTAGAAGCATATGTTCAAACAGCAGAAGTTTTCCAAAAGCCTGAGTGAAAAAACGGGTAGTTTTAGATTCTTTTCACTGGAAACATAAGGCAACATCATTTGGCCTAACTTAAAAAGTGCCCTGAGCATGGCACAGATCATTCCAAATATGTGCTGGACCTAGTAATCTTGGCCATAATGAATCTTGAGATTAAACCTATTTTAATATTTTCCCCTCCTGTTTTAAAGAGGATGTGATGTTTTACCTGCAAATGTATCTTCCGGGCATTTCAGAGAAGAGTTTTCAGTTTAGTAAAATAGAATTTGAACTTATTTTAACAATAGAAACACTTCCCTATTGTATTTCTTCTTTTGGAAAATTTATGTGATAGCTAAGGGTGAGGAATGATCAGCATTTAAGAAAAAAATAGTAGTCAGTTCAAATTAATCTGCTGCTGTTTCAGTGCATATAAGGATTTATATTTAGTCATAATCATAGTAATGTGAGATGATAGTTCCATCTCCACTACTTCAATCTGATTTTAAACTTGATCTCTTTACCATTTAATGCCTTTTTATTCAGTATGTGCAATACATGTTGTGTGATATGACTGAAAAAAAAAAGTGAGAGATAAGAACTGGGTCCTCAATCTTGCTAATAGCTATTTTTTTAATGGGCAAAAATGTAACAAATGCATGACATTCTGATGATGGATCAAGAAGAAGACAATGCAAGTTTTCTTATGTTTCTATGTCTGAAGTTGGAAGTAAAGCTGAGTACTTTCACAAAGCACGCTCCTGCTCCCCTGCAGTGCCTTCATCACTTTAGCATTCAGACTTCAGTGACCAAAGATGCTTTTGTTTGAGGAGTTTCAAAGAGGAGAGAAAATAGGCTATTTCCCACAATAGCTGTAATTTAGGGAGACACCTTTAGGGCACAGAGCTTCTCACAAAGTGCAGAGCTGAGCAGAGCTTACGCATTATTCTTACTGAATGAGGCAATGGAAGTTTTAAGTTACAGTCTAATAGCCGGGGTTCCCTCTGCTCCATATAGAGTTTAAAATGGTTGCAAGGCTGTTGTTCTGGCACGTCATTTTGAAGGTAATATTTGGAGAAAATGAAATAGGATAAATGTATCTGCTCATCACTTAGGAGTCTGTCTAATCCTGGATTATTGAAAATCCTACCTTCCACTGACCTCATGAGAAGTGAGAGCTACTTAGAACCTAGCAGATCTCACACTATGGTACTTCTAGGACCTGTTCTCTACTAATCACTGTTTCTTGTGTATTCAAATGAGTTACTGCTTATGCATGTTTTGGAGGCTTTTCCAAGAAGGCAAAAGAACTGCTTAGTTATAATGATATGTTTCCGTAGTAAATATAGAATGTTCTGTAGGAAATACTTGTTCTAGAGACAAAAATATATTGTTTTCATTTTGTTTCAGATGCTTCAGGCGTGCTCAGTCCAGCACCTACCTGTACCGTATGCAGCATTTCCACCCCTCATTTCTAGTGACCCATTCCTTTTGCATCCTCCTCATATCTCTCCACACCACCCTCCTAACTTGCCTCCTCCAGGACAATTCGTTCCTTTCCAAGCACAGCAATCGCGGTCGGTAAGTACTGCTACTTACACCCTCTCCATAGGATTGGAGGGGCTAGATGGGCAAATAGTGCTGGTACCTAATTAAGGAAAGAGAAGGATTTTGTTTAAATACATTTTTGCACTTCAGCTACCTTAACATGTCTGTAAACACTTAGTGTGAAGATGAAAAAATAATATTAAAGTTCTCTGTGTTTCACTTCAGATTTCATCAGCTGTTGTCTGTGCTGTTTCTCCATAGGCCTTTACTTCTGTCAAAAAGATGTGTATTTGCTTCACCAACTATTCCTTCAGGTGTTTCTTTCCCAGGAAGAAGACGACAATCCAGAGGAGGTTATGTAGTGCAGTAGAGGTCTCAGAGAAAACCTTAGCAAGAGAGAGAAGAAAGTACAGACTGTTACTTTCATTACATGCTTCTTTTGTATTACTTCTCAGCTTATTTTTAAATAAGCAGTGCTTTTTCTAGAACATGGTCTTGGGTTTACCAAACATATTCAGGAGCCGACAGTCTCCATTTGATTTCTCCCCTCGCTACAACTTACGAAAGTTATAAAAGTCTTCTGCTGGAGCAGATTTGGCTTAGTGATAGAGACTATGCAAGTATAGGAAAGTGTGATTCTGTTTTGGATTTGGGGAGAAATAAGATTTTCATTTCTTATCTACAGTTCTTACTGTGAAGTTATCTGTATACTTGTGTCCATTTTTTGTCCCTCTGACTAGAAGATGCCAGTATTTCACTAATGCAGAAATAGAAAACAGGTTCATTGTTACTTATAAACACTTCTGAGACTTCTCCATGCCACGTCTCAGATGTGGATAGGGTTGCAATCGACTTTATTATGATGCTGGGAAAATATGGTTTTCAGTGGTAATCTTCCTAAGACTTCCTTTAGAAAATGCATGGGCTCAGTTTTATCCTGGATTGCTTACTTAGGTTATCGACTAGGCCTGCCTATCAACTTGCAGCTTGGGCAAAAAGCTTGTATCTCAGTGGTTTAAGCATACCTTGTATTTGAAGTTCACTCTGCATACCAGGGAAACAGAATATCTCTTTGGTTCCACAAGGTGGCTTTCTTGGCTTAATTTCTTGAAATGATAAAGTTCAGTGTAAAGAACAGAAAAGCGTATTAGTGAAACAATGACAATTCCTGGTTATTTCCTGAGCATTTTTGAGCTTTACTGGTGTACTACAGTTGACTAGATGACAATACTGAACTTGAATCTCATGCTTCTGAAACCTGTGGACTGCATGTTCTTGGTAGGACTGCTTGCATGACCCTTTTAGGAAAGCATCTGCTTGACTACTGAATACCATTAGCAGTTTAATCCACTGGAGTCACCATGTTTCCTCTCCACTTTTCAGATTTTCTGGCACAATTTCAGTTCTTGTCTATGGTTGTTTATTTTTTTCTCTCGCATAGTTGTACAGTGAGAGCAGCCTGGCAAGAAGGGGAGCAAATATTTGTCCTGAAAAATGCAAGACACAGGAAATTACAGCCACTCCTATATTTGCTAGATCGCATAAATTCCTGGTCTATAAGCATGGCTAGCTGGAAAAGGTGAATTTATATCAAATGTGTAGTGTTGTCTTTGATTTTTAGTAGTGTTAATGACACAGGAATTGTTTACAGAATTACTATGTGAAACTGAGTACAATTATACCTGTGTTTTTGTTTGTTGTTTTGGGGTTTTTTTACCCCATAAAATTGACCACAGCAGCTCAGAATATACAGCTGGGATTGCAGTTCTTTATTGGGGGAAAAAAAAATAGATGTCTGTTATTGCAACAAAGCCTATCTTTTTCTTTTTCTTTTTTTTTTTTTAGCCTCTTCAAAGGATAGAAAATGAAGTAGAACTGCTTGGAGAACATCTTCCTGTAGGGGGTTTTACATACCCTCCCTCAGCTCATCCACCACCATTGCCTCCCTCAGCTCCTCTCCAATTCTTAGCCCATGATCCTTTACACCAGGAGGTGTCATTTGGTGTAGTGAGTATTGTTTTCTGTGCCATGTTCTTTTGCACGTTACATTAACATTCTTGTTCTTTATATTTTGTTCAAAAGTATATTTTGTTCGAAAGCAGCACTTTTGCAGTTGTATTCCATTATTGGCTATAGCTGCATATCATAGTATTTTCTTTGAGCTCATTTTAATGAAGAGTAGCTTGATGATACCATAAAGTGATTTCTGATAACATATCTGGGGAATGTTTTACCACTTGCTTAGAAAACATTCCATGTTACCATACAGACCAGAGCTTCTACTGCAGAAACCAGTTAGTACACTTTAGAAAAGCTGCTGTCACTTTTTGCTAATTCTTCATCATATGTTGAGTTTCCACAAGTCAGGAAAGATAGAATGCTTTAAAATAGTTATTCTCAGAATGTCTGCAATTTGCAGGCAAGCAGTCATATAGAGTGCTTCTATAATTTAGATTGCACCATGTTGTAAAGACTGCAAGGCTTGCCTTAAGACAGCTTCCTGGGGATCTACAGCTAGTTCAACTGCAGCAGCACAGAAAAAAAAATTACACCTAGTGTAGGGTAAAGTCTGTGCTGAATTTTGTGCTCGAATTATTTAGCATAGTGCTATACAATAATAGTGCTTGAGATCTGGATTGTATGTTGCTGAGGAATAGAGATATATTAAAATTAATCATATGGTCCTTTATAAAGAATTCTAAATCTTTATTACATTGTATTTGTATTAAAATTATGAAGTAGTCCCTGCATTTGTGATTCTTTTTCATTCAGCCAACCCAACAGTTTCTAATTGTATTTCTAGATTGCAGAATTCATGACGCAGTAAAATGGATTATTGATATGTCTTTGAGATCTGACTTTGAAGAAAAAGACCCTGTCTCTTCTGCATTGTATTAGTACTCATACGTAAATGTTATGTATAACCATGGCTACCTATTGATAATATTCTCATAGTAAACTTAGAGGCATTTTATTAAATTTCAGACACTGAAGAAGAAAAACATGCTAGTAAAGACTTTGAGTGGTTTTTGTTTCAGAAAAAAGACTCAAAGCATTCAAATACAAATTGAATAGTGGTACATGAATTTCAGTTTTAAAAATTACTCTAAAAAAAACCTCAGTACTTTGAATATTTCTGGAAGAATGCAATTTACATTTAAGTGGAAAATTTTTACCATGTATCCATTTTAGCAGGTGATGCAAGACATTTTGAACAATTATAATGAAAACTTATATAGGCAAGTAAAGATCTTAGTATTTAAATGAAAGTAGTATGACAAAAAAAGCCCTAATATATCCATGAAAAGAATACATTGAAGCTTTAGGCTTAAATATCTCTTTAGACATCCAGCTGCAGAAACTGTGTTGATGAAGCACTCTACATACACTTGAAAGGCTTCCACCCTTCTTTAACATCAATGTAAATGCTTAAAAGTTTGTGGTTTGGCTTTTTCAAAAGAGTTTTTTTAAAACTATTTTTTAAATACTTTTTTACTCAACCATTTGCAAGCAACCACTGCTTGTCTAATAGCACGAGGCCTAAAGCCTGGGCCTTTATACCTGTGAGACAATCATCAGTTCAGGTTTCCTAAACTAGCCTGCACATAGACTAAGCACATAAGAATTTGCAAGAATTTCTGTTGTGTGTTACTACTTCTTCACATGAAGTGGTATGATTGTGTATTATCGATGGGAAACATTTCAAACTGAGACAGAGATTCTTTCGGATTTGAGCAGAGATCTGATTTTTTTAATAATGCTTTACTGAAAGTGAATTGCAATTCAAATTTCATTTTATTTCATAACTAAAATCCCAAAACATTTAATCACAGACTCACAGACTGGATGAGGTTGGAAGGGAGGTCATCTGGTACAACCCCACTTGCTCAGGGAGGGCCACCTAAAGGCAGTTGCCCAGGGCCATGTCCAGTCAAGGAGGAAGACTCCACCACTTCTCTAGGCAACCTGTGCCCGTGCTCAGTCAGCCCCATGATAAAGAAGTGTTTCCTGATGTTCTGAGGAGCCTCCTGTGTTTCAGTTTGTGCCCATTGGCTCTGATCTTGTCACTGGCACTACTGAAAAGAGCCTGGTTCTGTCTTCTTTGCACCCTCCCTGCAGATGTTGACATACATTGATAAGATTCCCCTGAGCCTTCTCTTACGCAGGCTGAGTAGTCGCAGCTTTCTCAGCCTTTCCTCATATGTGAGATACTCCAGTTCCATTTAGTGTTTTTTTGTTGGACTCTTTCTAGTATGTCCATGTTTGTCTTGTACTGGACAGCCTATAACGGGACACTCGTTCCAGTTCCACAAGTTTTACTTGAAGCTTATTTCTTCTTTCTTGCAGCCTCACCCACCTTTTATGCCTCGAAGACTCGGAGGGCGCAGCAGATACCGAACACAGCAGCCAATACCACCACACTCTTACCACCCCAGCCTATTACCTTACGTGCTGTAAGTTAAAAGTACATTTGCTTCTATGTAAGCAATAAAGAAGTCACGTGACTTTCAACTACAGTCTTGGCACTCTTTATGGTTTATTCTCTGCCAGAGGACAGGCATAGTTCAGCTGTCCCAGCTTCCATTTCTGTATAAATTTTTCAGCCTCTTTGGAATAGCATACACCCTTGAGCAGAGAAAAATGCAAGCAAACCATTTGTCCGTTGTAGTTTTGTAGCAGTTTAGAGGCACAGTAACCTCTTGGTTTTGAACTCATAAAATCTTCAACAAATTTCAAAACCTGGTTCTTGGATACTCTTACAGAGGCATGGTTACACTGCAGGATAAAGTCCTAGGAGTCTTCACATATAGAACAAATTCATTTGCTTTGGTTCTTCATTATGAAACGAAAGAGTGGGAGCTTTCTGTGGTGTGTTATTCTTTATTGGCTGAACTGTGGCATCTGTTACACCTATGGAATTTCTGTTCTGCCTCTGATTAGCTGCTGGAAAAGATGTAGGATGGTTAACGTATCTGTAGTGTGTTGTAGCAGACTCTTGAGTTTTATTGGTCTTCTACCTTCTATTTTAGAAATAAATATGAAATGTCTGGAAAGCAAAGATTATTTTCTAGTAGCAAAAGTGACATTGACAAGAAAGTAACCAGACATTGGCACCAGATCTGCAGTTTCTCTCTGTGCAATTTCAGACATGGCATGAAAATTGTACCAAGAATATGCTTCAGTGCAATTGTTCAACTTTGCATCTTACACTCTGAGAGTAATGTCATAGCTTCTTCCCTGTCCATGAAGAACACAATGTGGCACAGTAATTCTTGATTACATAACTGGGATTTTAGTATGTTTCAGTGATGTGAATTTGGATTTCTGTGTCTTTGCATTAAGTTTTGACCCATAGTATTGCCTTCAGGGATAAAAACACTTGCTGAATATGAAAACAGAAAAACTTTGTTCTGTTACCTCTCTATCTGAAGAGATTTTGCTTTAACCAGAATCACAGTGTATAAGAGAGTTTATGCTTGCCTTTAGTATGGTAGTTGATCTAGTAGCATAGTCTATCTCCATTGTGTGTTTTAGGCTTACGAAAGTTTCAAGGCTTTCGTATTGGAGAGCTAAGTGAACGCAGCGTTCCTTCTCTTTGTTAATATTTTATCCACTTAAAGGAAGAAAACATTTTTAAAACAAGAATGTCAGTTCATTGTCAGCTGTAGCTGTCTCTAATCTGCGATAATCGAGAGATCACTTTTTGTAATAATGCTGAGCCTAGTTGGAAGTATCAATTGAGACATATATGCAATTAAAAAGGCAGCATTCCAGGCATGAAAAAGTATCAGAATTAGCTTTTTCCTTTGACAATTTTATTTCAAATATTATTCTTGACTTAATGTTTTTACTAGTTCTGAAAAAGTACGATTTCAGAGGCATCAATAAGGTAACTTTGCCTCTGACAGGTGTTTCTGTGCTTTCCTTGAGCAAAATGCTGAACCTTATTATTGTTTGCTCTCACGGTAGATCAGTGCTCCCAGTGCCACCTGCAATTGGGCCAGCTTTCAGCTTTGAGTTGGATGTGGAAGATGGAGAGGTAGAAAACTATGAGGTTGGTATACAAACTAAAACTACCTTTAAAGAATGAATGTTAGCTCAAGCAATTGTATTATGTTTTGCTTTTAATCCTACTTTTGCCTTTCAAATAAATGTAATGAATGTAAAAACAGAATCCAGAAACCATCGTTTCAGGTTTTTTTTGCAATACTGGCTATTAGAGGTGCTTAGCTTTATTTTTTTCTAATGCTCTTTCCCAGAATCTACCCTTCCAGGCTAGTAATCATTAAATTGTTCTGCTTTTATGTTCTACATGTTACTCTTCTCCCTTTGAATTTTAATTGATTTTAAATACCAAACAGAAGTGAAGCACTTCCAAAAGAAAAGAGTAAGTTGCTGGGTTTATGTGCGTGAGTTGGAAGAATAGTGTTAATACAAAACAATGTTGAGGTCATATGATTAATTTAATGTTTATAAACCTGCCATACTGCCTTTTCTTCCTGGCCCTCAGGAGGGTACAGTAATTCACATCTGTAAATGTAGAACTCTGTTGAATAGTCTCGATAATGATGCAGCAGTCTGTTGTGTCTTTGCTAGTTCTGAGACTATTGGATTCTGTTTGATTTCTTTCCATTGTTCATCAACCCTTACTTTTGCATCTTTTTGCCTGTGCTCCCCTTAAGAGCTCTGTGTAGTTATACATTTTCAGTTTAGCACTGACCACTTCTGTATTAACCTTGGTACTAGTTCAGAAGCATCATACTATTTCTGAGAATTCAGGCCCTGAGTTTTACAATATTAGAAATCTTTGATCAGTACCATTTGTAGGTTTCACCAAGTCTTTTAACTTTTTTGAGCCTTGGTTCTTCATCATGTTTATGGCGATATTTTTCTTAGGTCACTTGTGAAGGACTACAAGTTACATACATGACAGAGTGCAACTTATTTACAAGAGGCTTGTAGTTGCAATGCTTGGCTTATAGAAAATTAATGTAAAAATTAGCCAAAAAAAGTGTTTAAAGTTTGATGGTATGTATTTGTTTTCCAGTTTCAGGATAAAATCTCCATATTTCGATTCAACTAGCCCAAGACATGGAGTGACAATCAGAACCTGTCCCACTGAATTCTTGGTTTCTTTCACAAGACCAGACTCACGTATTCTTAGGAAGCAAATTCGTGGATGATTTTTGTCTGGTTACCAGCATTGTTAATTTCATAGTGGGGTGAGAGGATGCGTCAGAAGCAAAGTACTTACCAAACTGTGCATGCAGCCACAGGACTAATTGAAAGTTGGGTCCTAGTGGTTTTGAAATCCCAAAGAGGACATCTTACATAATTGGAAAAATTACTGAATTCTGAAAAACTTTTTACATGGGGCTTGTGTTGTAGGGGAGAGCTAACGTGCTAAAAATTTCTTGATAGAAGGGTGTTCTGTGCT
Source organism: Apaloderma vittatum (assembly GCF_000703405.1). Classification (NCBI taxonomy): domain Eukaryota; kingdom Metazoa; phylum Chordata; class Aves; order Trogoniformes; family Trogonidae; genus Apaloderma; species Apaloderma vittatum. The sequence goes on along the minus strand of NW_009718645.1, from coordinate 20,152 downwards.
ACCAGCTGGGGTAGTGAGGTGTAATGGCAGCTGCACCTCTAGTGGAACTGGAGTCTTTTTGAGCAGTCTGTTTTTTAAAGTCTAGTTTCCATGTTTTGCAGGCACTGCTGAATTTAGCAGAACGACTAGGAGAAGCCAAACCACGAGGATTGACAAAGGCAGACATTGAACAGCTTCCATCCTACAGGTTCAATCCAAATAACCATCAATCAGAACAGACATTGTAAGTATACGTCTCTTTGAAAGGTCCGTAATTTAGGTGGCTGTATTTCTGTTTCTTTAACTTGCAGCCTCTGCTAGGCCAGAAGGACTTTAAAAGCAGTCATGTCAGTAAACAATTTAATTTTTTTTGACTTGGTTTACTTTCTAAATCAAATATATTTATCCTTACTTAAAAATCTCTATATAGTCTCACATCATTTAGCTATGTTTCAATTTAGTTCCTCAGAATTAAAAAAATAAAATGAAACAAAGGTGAGTTGGTTTTGTTCAGCATACTGCACGTTAAAGTGGTATTGTAAATTTGGAATTTTTCAACTTAGGAACTTACTGTGTTTGAAAGATTACACAGCCAAGTGGAAAGGGTAGTATAGATACAAAGTAGTTAAAGCAACTTACTACCAAATACTATCTAGTGTTTGAACTTAAATGAAAGGATTTTTCTTGATATTCCAGTTTAAGTGACCCTTGGTGTGACTTATCTAGTGTCAGTAGGGAGTGAACTTTATAGGTCATTATCTCTACTATTCTGAATTTTGATTACATGTTTGTTCTTTTGGTTGGGTCTGTGAACTCCTGTAAGCAGGAGGACTTGCTTTGTGATTTGAAAGCACAAATAGCAGTTTTCAGTTTACATTGTCACACTACACATCTAGATGACTGTAGTTACCCAAGTTGCTGTCATGCCTGTGAGGTTCTGTATGAAATGTGTATTTGTTCTTACATTTGAACTTTATTGTCTGTTTTAGGTGTGTAGTATGCATGTGCGATTTCGAGTCAAGGCAGCTACTTAGAGTCTTACCCTGTAACCATGAATTCCATGCCAAGTGTGTCGATAAATGGCTGAAGGTAAAAAAAAAAACCAACAAATCCCATCTTGTAGGGAATTCATTATGTAGTTTGGTGAGAGGGATGGGGGATATTTTTCCTGTTCCAGTTCATTTCATCTCCTGTTATGTTTCTAATGCTCAAACTAGAAATGCCAACAGAGTGGAAGCACTGCCTACTTACAGTATTTTTCCAATGTTTGAAAGGAAGCACATTTCTTTATAATCTTTAGCACAAACAAAAACTAATATGAAGAGAATTATATTCATTGACAGATGTTATTCTGTTCTGCATTTGCACAAAACAATGCCTGTGAATTAAAGTAATGTGTGAAGAAGACTTGAAAACAAAAAGGTAACTAATAATACAGGAATTATATGATTACGACGACTTTTTTACATAGCCTGCATAGAAGGAATGAGTACTAGTACCTTCCTCCCACATTTTGCTATTAATATTAGATTCTGAGGCAAATAAAATGTTATGTGTGTACGTGTATTTTTATGTATAGATATATAGAAATCTAATATATGTAAGTAAACATTACAGGTTTACAAAATTGTGATATGCTGTTCCAGGAGAATTTGAGCAGAAAAGGAAGAATCTAGAATCAGGGCAGCCCAATAAGAGGACAGAGAAAATAGCAACAGTGCAGAAGGTGTGAAGAACAGGAAATACAAAGTAGATATTAATACACACACATCTCTACAACCTGCATTAACCTAGTCTACTGCTAAACAGTTATTGATTCCCATCTTGCCTCCTTTTTTTGGTATTTTATTCTGTTCAGCTTTAGTTTAATCTGTGTGCAGTCTGTTGTGTAGAACATTTGAAACTGCAATGATCCTATGTTAATATAGGATACAGTCTCCAGAGAATTACACATTGTATCTGTTGTTTCAAAAAAAGAAATTAAAACCCCTCACATTTATAGTTTCATAAAAGAAAGCAGATGCATGTTTTAGGCACACAGTAAAATCGTTGGTGCAGAGAATGAAAAAATCAAGTTAATATTGACAGCATTCTTTTTCAGTAATAAGATATCAAGAATAATGAGATGGATTTTAAAACTAGGATATGAAATTGCCCTTGGGGTGCAATACCCATGGTAGTCTAAGGCTTCTAGAGTCTTAGACTACAATGTAAATGTTTCCACAACAATGCTTATAACTTCCAGTAGAACTGATGTCCTTCAGTATCTGAATACATGGACGTACTTGAGAATCAAGAGGAATGTAAACACCTAGTTTTTTTAATGTCAGATTAAAAAGCCACGGACACACACCTGCCACACACACAAGTAATATTACTGGTGTATCTCTGCTAAGATGTATGTTGTTTCATTCAGTAACTGCAAATTAACAGTAGTTTATATATATTCAAGTGATATTCTCCGGTGTCCCCCTCCTCCTCTTGAGGAGCATTCATACTAGATATATCAAGTCTTTCATTGCATGAAACTTTAAGTCATTTTGGCTGTGGACAGAGTATCCAGGATAGTATTCACTCCATTTTATGGGAAGAAAGATCTAGGTTCATTTGACACAGTCTGTGAGATAGTGGATGAGGTAGATCTAGATAGGTTAAACTTATTACATAGTTCTTAAAAAAAGACAGCTCCTTCTAGTCTATTAATGCAAAAAAAAAAACCCCAAAACCTCTGATTCATAGAGCACCTGATCTATGGATTGCTAGAAGTTTGAAGAACATATCAGGGAAGTATCATGCATGCTTGTCCTATTTTTATGTTCTTTCTTACCTGAAGCTGGTCTCAAGAATCAGACAAGAATGTTGAATTAAACTTTTGTGGGACTTAGTTCTACAGTTCTTCAGTTCTACAGTTAGATTTAGTACTTTCAACTGGTAATGAACTGGTGGTTGAATTCAGAAGAACAAAGTGGAAAAGGCAGATTTAGTTTAGTCTCCATTTTTGTAACTCTAGATGTACTGTAGTTATTGTGGAAAAAAAAAAATTTCTAATTCCTATCCCAGCTTAGAAAATATGTATTTTTTAACAGGTCTTCAAGTGTGATGTTTTCTCAAGGTTGTCTTGTAGAAAAACTCTTTGAGCATAAGAGTCCAGCTAGGTGGGGAAATGAAGTGAAAGATACATAATCTAAACCTGAAGCGAGTGCAGTTACACCCACCTAAACCAGCTTGTATTGACATCGTGTATTCCACAGCTGGATGCAAAACAAGAGAGAAAGGTTAAAGCATTGTAGTATAGAATTGCTAAGGCAATATATTTATGCCGTGTGGGTTTAAGTATATTGGTATGAAGATGGTGTACGGAAATAAAGATTATTTTGCTTTGCAAACTACAACAAATTAGTTTACTTTACATCAGCTTAGTTAAGAGCTTCGTTTCGGTTAAGCAGCTTATATCTGAAATTAGGGATAACTGGAAGATATTTTGTGCTATAGTTTTCCTTCTGCTCGTTCCTTTATGTATTTGATAACCAGTTTAATATGTTAATAGTATAATTACATCCAAATCATAGAATCATATAATGTAAGGGGTTGAAAGGGATCTTGAAAGATCATCTAATCCAGGCCCCTGCCAGAGCAGGATCACCAACGGCAGCCACACAGGAACGCATCCGGGCAGGTTTTGAAAGTCTTCAGAGAAGGAGACTCCACAACCTCTCTGGGCAGCTGAGAGTAAAGAAATTTCTACTCACATTGAGGTAGAACTTCCTATGTTCTGACTTAAACCCATTATTTCTCGTTCTACTGCTTGTCACCACTGAGAAGTGATGGTCCCCTCCCTCTTGAGACCCACCTCTCAGATATTTGTATATGTTAATAAGGTCCCCTCTCAGCTGTTTCCTTTCAAGGTTAAACAGCCCCAGTTCTCTCAAGTCTCTCTTCATAGGAGACACGTTCAAGTCCCTCAGTCATCCTTGTAGCTCTCCCTTGGACTCTGCCCAGTAGGTCCCTGTCTCTCTTGAATTGGAGAGCCCAAAACTGGACACAGCATTGCAGATGTGGTCTCAGCAGGGCAGAGCAGAGAGGGAGGAGAACCTCCCTAGACCTGCTGGACACACTTTTCTTAATGCACCCCAGGATCCCATTGGCCCTCTTGGCCACAAGGGCACATTGCTGTCCCATGGACAACTTACTGTCCACTAGTACTCCAAGGTCTTTCTCCACAGGGCTGCTTTCCAGCAGGATGACCCCTAATCTGTACTGGTCCCTGGTGTTACTCCTGCCCAGATGCAGGACTCTACACTTGTCCTTTCTGAACTTCATGAGGTTCACCTTTGCCCAGCTCTCCAGCCTGTCCAGATCTCGTTGGATGGCAGCACAGCCTTCCTGTGTGTCAGCCACCCCTCCCAGTTTTGTATCATCAGCGAACTTGCTGAGGGTGCCGTCTATCCCCTCGTCCAGGTCGTTGATGAAGATATAAGAAGATTGAAGATTAATATTTAAATGAGACATTAGTAATCCAATCTGATTTTTGTTTTATTTTTATCTTTTTTTAAAAAGTTCTTATTCCAGTGTCTGTTGATGGTGGAGCAAAACAAAAGGTATCTAAAAAAGTTTTGTGACTTGTCTGTGCATGCAAGGTTTGATCTGCCTTGCTGGTACAGTACCACCTTTTTAGCGACTGTGAACAAGTGAGAGGAAATGTTCTTTTACAGTGCATTGCATTAGGTTGCCCACTTTAATTTTTTCTTCTCTGGTTAAGCAACTTTAAAGACTTGTGAGAGAAGAGTGTAATACAGTGGAGGAAAATAGAATTAACAATAGGGACATTATCATTTTTCATGGTATTGTAAACTCCCATTTCACAGTATTTAGTTATTTCTTAATATCTTAAATCCTCTAGTTAAATACAAGTATATGAGAAATCTGATGCTCTGTAAAGTAACAGTTAGTAATCATTCCAAAGGATATCTTGAAAATGTGAGCTGTCTTCACCCTGAGGGTTTTGTACCAGATAACAAGGATAGTTTGCCTTTATAATTGACATTCGGATAGGAAGTGCTATATTATATATGAGAAAAGACAAACTATATAAATGTAGTTTAACTTGGTTCTGATGGACCAACACCAAAGTAGTGCAGTGTTTTTTAGAGGATTCTATTAGACCTACAGATTAATTATTCTAAATGCAGTTCACTTGAGCTAGAAATTTATACAAAATATGAAAAAAATAAATTGATTACTTCATTGTGCAACTCTCTCCCTTCACATTACTTGAAAGTAAGTTTGTCCAAAAGAGTGGCTAGTTAGGTCAATATTATGTCCACCTTACTGCTGTCTTTGCAGCAGTCATATTAAATGCCAGGAAGTCAAATGAATTTTATTAAAGGCACAAGAATGGAAATAAAGTTAAAACAGATATTCTTGTTGGATTTTGCAAAGTTACATGAAAAGCAGTGCTGCAGTATCTCTGAGTATTAATTTCATCCTAGCATGGTGGGTTTATTTCTGCATTTCCTATGAGCAAATTACCCTCACTAAATGCTATTCCATGCTAAAAATGGTAGATACTTTATTATTTATCTAAGTGAATACTTCTTGATTCATTGATCTATTGAATTTTGAAGAACCTGGTTTTTATTTTAAAAATTAAATTAGCCGAATTTATATATAGAATAATGCAGATACAAAGTATTGACCAAGTAATAACATCATCGTAAACTAATTTCAAAACTGCCAGTGAAAGAGCAAGAAATAGATTTTGAATTGATTCTTCAGTCCATGCTTTACAAAGACTATAAATCAATAACAACTGCAATATAAACTGTAAAACACTAATAAGAGTAGTAATTGACAAAAAAAATATACTCTCATTATAACTTGAATTACTAAATAATGTTTTTCAGTAACAATGTGTTACTTTCACTGGCATTTATTGTTTGGATTTGAAATTTGTGGCAATGATTTCTGAACACCAGCCTGCAGAGCCACATTTCTTGATGCTCTCATTTGTATTTTCGTTTAAAAAATGACTACTACTTCAGAAAAATCTAGAGTTCACAGTGGTTCGTCCTGCAATTTTGGAAATACGGAAAACAGAATTTGGGGCAAGGAAGAGTTTGTCTTTGCTCTGCCCTTTGCAAAGGAAGTACTTTACCTTTGTTTTGTGCTTTTTCTCATTTGCTAAAATAAAATTAAATTAGCCTTTATTTGAAAAGGGCAATGAAAGGGCAGAAAGACTTTTCCAGTAGCTTCAGGAATGTTACTTCATAGAATCATGGAATGGCGTAGGTTGGGTGGGATCTTAGAGATCATCTAATCCAACCTCCCTGCCATCGGCAAGGATGCCTCTCAGCTAGACCAGGTTACTTAAGGCCTCCTCCAACCTGGCCTTGAACACCTCCAGGGAGGGGACATCCACAGCTGCTGTGGACAATTTATTCCAGAGTCTTGCCACCCTCGTACTGAAGAATTTTTTCCTAAGATCCAACCTAAATCTATTCTCCTTTAACTTAAACCCATTTCCTCTTGTCCTATCGCTGGATACTCTTGCAAACAGTCCTTCCCCAGCTGTCCTGTAGGTTCCCTTCAGGTATTGGAAGGCAGTTTTATAAGGTCTCCCCGGAGTCTTCTCTTTTCAGGGCTGCACAATCCAGGTTCCATTAGCCTGTCCTCATAGCAGAGGTGCTCCAGCCCTTGATTCATCTTTGTGGCCCTCCTCTGAACTCGTTTCAACAGATCTATGTCCCTCTTACAGTAGGAACACCAGAACTGGACGCAGTATTTGAGGTTGGGTCTCACAAGAGCAGAGTAAAATGGGGAGAATCACTTCTGTTGATCTGCTGGCCACACTCCTATTGATGTATCCCAGGATATGGTTGGCCGCCTGGGCTGCATGAGCGTACTGCCGGCTCATGTTGAACTTCTCATCTATCAACACCCGTAAGTCCTTCTCTTCAGGGCTGCTCTCTCCACTCTGTGCCCAGTTTATATTTGTGCCTGGGATTAGCCCAACCCAGGGGCAGGACCTTGCATTTTGACTTCTGGAACCTCATGTAGTTTGCACTGGCCCATTTCTCAAGCCTGTCAAGGTCCCTCTGGATGGCATCCCTTCCCTCAAGTGAGTCCACCGCACCACACAGCTTGGTGTCGTCGGCAAACTTACTGAGGGTGCATTCGATGCCATTGCCAGTGTCACTGACAAAGATGTTGAACAGCACTGGGCCCAGAACAGACCCCTGATGAACTCCACTTTTCACTGGCCTCCATGTGGACTTTGAGCTGTGGACCACAACTCGAGTGCAACCTTCTACCCAGTTCTTTATCCACCGAGTGGATAAAGAGTCCATGTCGAGTCCATGTCTATCTTAGAGACAAGGATGTCGTGGGACAATGTCAAATGCCTTGCGCAAGTCCAGGTAAATTACATCAGTTGCTTTCCCATGTCGACCAGTGCTGTACCTTTGTCATGGAAGGCCGCCAAATCAATCAGGCACGGTTTACCCTTAGTGAAGTCATGTTGACTGTCATTGATCACCTCGTTATTTTTCATGTGCCTTAGTACAGCTACAGGAGGATCTATTCCATGATTTAACCAGGCACAGAGGTGAGGCTGACTGGTCTGTAGTTCTCTGAGTTTTCTTTGCTTCCCTTTTTTTAAAAATATGAGCATTATGTTTTCCCTTTTCCAGTCTGTGGGAACCCCACCAGACTGCCATGACTTCTTAAATATGATAGCTAGTGGCCTAGCAACTTCAGCTGCCAGTTCTGTCAGGACCCGTGGATGTACATTTCATGTACTTCTCATGTCTCTTATCTTTTTAAGGAAACTGTAAAAATAGAAGAGTGACAGGACATATTTTCAGGAAGTGCTTTACAGAAGGACTAAATGTAGACCTGTAAATGTGTGCTACTTGAATATCTATTTGTCAGGTTGTTCTCCTTTCCCTCTACCCTCCACCACCCCATTAGTTGCATCCATCACATTGCAGTGTACTATAACTGAATTTGTATTAGGAAAACCACTATAAATACACTTTTTTTTTGAAAACATAAATTTGAATTGGCAGACTTATCACATGACTCTAACATAAGCTAAACATAAGCACAGTTTTTCTTCTCTTGTTTTGACTGCTCTTGAATTGCTTTTCAGTACTCAGATGTCAGTGTCATATACAGATTACCTTAACAATATATTTGTCAGTACAGTAAGCCCTCTTTTGTTTCTGGTTTTACAGGCAAATCGTACCTGCCCAATTTGTAGAGCTGATGCTTCGGAAGTGCATCGTGATTCGGAATGACGAATCTGAGAGCACAAATCTCCTTTGTGTGTTCCTGTTCACATGTATATAAGAACTATCTATTGAACTTATCCATGTGGCTTCCAGCCTACCCTTTACACAAAAGGGTCAATAGACCTTACTTTGCACTGTGTGACTTAATCAATTACAAAGCTTACAACTAGTCTTCAAAGTTACAGGATTGTTATACTAACAGTGTGAGTGGAACTCCAAAGATTTATTTTTTTAGCTTAATTTCATGTGTGCACTAACATTCTCTGGATTTTGTGTGATCATTCCGAGTGTTGCTGCAAGACTACTGTGGACGTGATCTTTTTAGCATGTGTTTTTTATATAAAAGAAAAAGAAAAAAAATCACGTAGCTCCAAACAATATAGCAATCTACCTTATATAGAGCCTTCAGATACTGTGAGTGGGCATGGATGGTGTGAATGTGTGTTTACTTTTAAGAGGATGCCTAAAGTGTGTGTGTGACTGAGTGTGGATGTGTGAGAACCTACATACCAGCATGTACTGAGAATGTATGTGTGTAGTAATAATTATGCTGCAGTGTATAATCTTGCGTGTTATTTAAGCAGTACTAGTACTGTACACTGGTTCCTTTCCTTCTGTTTGCAGTTGCACACAGAATGTGATGGGTGCAGCAATTACAGATATTTAGTATTTCCTCCCCAGCGTACTTACAGGTATAAAAACCTTTCTAACCTACTATTCACACAACTGTTATGCTTCCCCGTCATTGGAGGCTCTAAATGTGTACCACTAAAGAGTGCATTGCTTATTCATACATGAGTAACTTTAGGGGTTATGTATATGTTACAAAGTCTGGATTTATAAGTGGCTGATTTACAATTTATTTTATCAATATGAAGTTGGAATATTGCACAACTAATTTAGCAGTATTAATATTTTCAGTTGTTAATATGAACATCAATGCTTTTTTGTTCTCCTTTTAAATTTTTCTAGCTGCGTTTGCCGGTTACGTGTTTCTTCCATGAAAGGAAGCAGAAGGGACTCTGAGGGTCTTGTGCAGCAACACTTCTGTTCATTATAGTTGCTAAGGACACAATCTTTCGGCTTATAACCATTGGCTTTGATCACGTATGTTCTTTGTCATTTACAAGGGAGTTTGTATGCAAATAAAATAATTTCTAAAAGTTTACAATTTTATTCCTGCAACTTCATGAATAAAATGAAGTTTTTAGCATTTACTCAGAAAAGTAGAACTTCTGATTATTTTCACTGTATTGCAGTAGAAGGTGTTTTTTGGTTACTAACCTGAGAATTCAGTTGCCCTGGTGCTGCTTCTTGCTCTTGGTTTTTGGATGATGACTGTAACATGAAGAAGGAGCTCCATTAGTTTTTTGCAATCAAGTTTCCAGAGCGTTCCACTATAGGAAAAATTTGGAATGCTTCCAGAACAGTGCTGTGAAATAAGAGGTGATAACCTCTAATCAAGTGCTCTGAATAATGTTTTATTTGGGTTATTGAAAAAAATTACCTTCATTTTTAACATTCCGATTGTTAACGTTTTCAATTTGTTCTAGCAAAATATTTAGGTCTGTGTATGCCATAGTTCCTCCAAGGATTTACTCTGCAAGAAGATTCTTCTCCTAAATTCAGTGTCCTTACTTTGGTTGCAGCAGCACAAGTGGCACAATTAGCAACATTGCTGCAACTTGCTGCCAGTCTCAGCTTTAAGTTTATTCTTTGTTTCTGATGCTTTTGTATGCTGCTATACTTTAGTATAATTTTTATTTCAAATTGTTAGATGTTCTCCATGCTGATTTCCCTCTTTGAAGATCATATAGACCTGTCGTTTGCACTCATTTGTTCCTAGTGCAAATAAAATAAAGCACGGTGTTGTTGTGTTTCAGATGCTTTTTCCTGTGTTTAATTATACAGGTAGATCGTAAAAACAGTGAGACTTTCCATACCAATCCATACTTAAGAACACTAAATAAATAAAAATTCTGTTACATCAGCTTGAAAATGTTGATTTCTCTTCCCGTTTTTCTCTCTTCCCGTTTTTCTCTCTTCCCGTTTTTCTCTCTTCTCGTTTTTCTCTCTCCTCGTTTTTCTCTCTCCTCGTTTTTCTCTCTTCTCGTTTTTCTCTGTCCTCGTTTTTCTCTCTTCTTGTTTTTCTCCTCATGGAGTTGAAGAATAGGCTTTTGATAACGTCTAGCAGATTAAATTACATGTAATAATATTTATTTTTTAACAAATAAAATCATGTTACTTAAAAAACATGCTATATATGTCTTAGAAATTAGGTTCTTTTCTGTAACTGCAAAAGAAAAAATTCTGTTTGTACATATTTAAACATAACTAATACCACTCTGCTCAGTATTCATTTCACAGTATGGGAAGAGGGTGCTAAGCTAGATACAGAGGAACAAAACACATTCTTCTGAAGCTAACAGGAAGTAGTCTTCTTTCTGGAATTGGAGAAATCTTGATGTGCAATGTCCCTTTATCTCCAGTAAACCTCTGTGAGACAGTAGGAGATCTAGGAGATGGAGGGTTTAAGCTGGTAAAATCCTGAAATAGTTGCACTCTTACGGTTTATCTATTCTAGCATGGTTCTTTTGGTTGTATGGGACTCTTGCAGATGTATGTGGACTTGCTTCCTGTGGTTGGTATGTATAAACAACATGTTTGTGTTCTAAATCAGCTCAGACAAGCTGCAACTGAGTCCTCTATGTGTGGCTGTCAAGGGAGGAGGATTCATGTTCAGCTGATGCACATTTGTGTGTAATTCCACAGCCAGCCATGGTGCTTGGCAGCATGTGAATTCAGGAAGACTTTTTTTTTTATTATGTTTGTTGCCTTTCTGCCACCACCTGGCTCCTTCTCCAGAAAACAAAAACTTGCAATATGTTTGCTTTATCATATTGGCACTGCTGTGTTTTTTGCATAAATTGTCGGTTTAATTTGATGTTTTTAGTGGATATCAAGGCCTACAGATAATTCCAATGTCTCATTTTGTGGCATTCTTCAGAAAAAATTAAGGCATTTTGTTGTGTGCCATTTTGGACAGGTTCTTGAATGTGCACAGCTGTTAATACATGGTGTAATATTTGGGATGAAATTCACCAACCGTTTTTTGTAGAAATTGTAGAAAACACATTTTTGACTGTGTTATCTTTGGGCCTTTGTAAAAGCTGATTTTTTTTCCTTTGGTACATTGTTACCTCATTTTGCTACTTGTGTTTCAGATTTGCTAATGATTATGAAAGCTTATGAGTTTTGTTGGAATCATATTTTGTCAAGTGGGTTTTTTTAAGTTATACACTATTTTATCATTTAACATACAGTTTTAAATGTATTATAAAAATTGTAACCAAATAATTTGAAGGCTTGATAAATTTTTAACAAAATTTGTACATTTTTTAATGCGAGTTACTAGTAATGCTAATTTACTAGGTAGTGCAATGACTTCTTATTTTTAATCCCTGTGCCCAGTTTTGGATTTGAGAGAGTTGTTCAGTAATAAATGTGTGGTGTACATTTACACAATTTTGTCCTGTTCTTCCTCTTAGAAAGAAGTGCCTTGTTTCCTTTCATTACTCTGCATATTTCTGGACATGATCATGCAACTCGAGGTACTGGCAACAGATACTTGTGTCGTAGGGGAAGTTTTGCCACCTTCACTATCGTGCATGACAGACTTTGTGTAATCTACTTTGAGGGATCATAGGAAAACAATATTTTGAAAATTCATAGAACTCAAAGAATTGCCTAAAAGATCAGCTTTCTAAACCTGATAATTAGTCAAAAGAAAATTGCAGTTGCTACTTAGGTATACTATTTGCACTGTGTTTCAGTTGAAGATTTGTTACACTTTGCAGTGCCCTAACAGTGGTAAAAAATGCATCCTGAGTTAAAGGTGGAACTGAATTGTATGAAGTTTAATTAGCCAAGGTTGCACAAGAAGTTAGTGGTGAAAAAATAACAAAAATAGTTTTTCTGTTTTGGTTTTAGTGAGATATTGTAAGCTATTTGACAGATGTAACTATTTAGGAGACTTCTTTACACAGAGCGCTTAATAGCTTCATCAATACCAGGTGTTTTGGGAACTCAAACATATTTGAAGATCTGTTGGTTCTCTGGGAACCTTTACACAAAGATGTACAGGTATTTTAGATTTGTAATCCTGGATAACAACTGGTTTGCCCTCTTTCACAGAGGCAACATCTTTGTAGCAGATGTTAATTATTAATCCCACTGAAAATGGGCAGTGCTGCCAGTAGTACTTGCAAAGCTAAAGTACTGAGCTGACCAGATTCAGTGATGGTAGGGGAACTTAGAAGTACTGGTGGCTTGCTTAGAACCTGTACCAGGAAGGCCCTGAGAGTAGAGCATGGATTCCTGGTAAAGACCATAGAGTATCTCAAGTTGAAAGAGACCTGTAAGGATCATGGAGTCCAACTCCTTGCTCCTTGCAGGGCTATGCAAAATTAAACTATATGACTAAGAGTGTTGGCCAGATGCTACTTGAAGTCTGACAGGCTTGTGCATGACCACTTCCCTGGGAAGCCTATTCTAGTAACTGACTACCTGCTCAGTGAAGAGTGTTTTCCAGTGTCATAGAATCATAGAATGGAATCAGAATTCCTTGGGTAGGAACGGACTTCTAAAGGTGATCTAGTCCAATACCCCTGCAGTAAGCAGGGATGTCCTTAACTAGATCAGGTTGCCCTATCAAGCCTGACCTTGAATGTCTGCAGGGATGGGGGCTTCATCACCTCGCTGGGCAACCTCTTCCAGGTTTCACCTCATAGTGAAAAACTTGTCCCTAACATGTAATCTAAATCTACCCTGCCCTAGTTTAAAGCCATTGCACCTCATCCTATCACAACATGCCTTGTTAAAAAGATTGCTTCTATATAGGTTCCCTTTAAATATTGAAAGGCTGCAACAAGGTCTCCTCAGAGAGGTCTTCTCCAGACTGAACAACTCCAGTTCTCTCAGCCTGTTTTCATAGGAGAGGTGTTCCATCCCTCTGAACAGTTTTGTGGCTCTCCTCAGGACCTGCTCCAGCAGGTCCATCTCCTTATTTTGTTGAGGGCTCCAGAGCTGGATGCAATACCCCAGATGAGGTCTTGCCAGAGCAGAGGGGAAGAATCGCCTCTCTATATTCTGGCCACGCTTCCTTTGATACAGCCCAGGATTCTATTGGCCTTCTGGGCTGTGAGCCCACCTTGTTGGGTTATGTCCAGTTTTTGTCCAGGAGTACCACCAGGTCCCTTTTTCTCAGGGCTGCTCTCTGCCACATCATCCCCCAGCCTGTATTAATAATGAGGATTGCCCCAACCCAGGTGCAGGATCTGGCACTTGGCCTTATGGAACCTAATGAGGTTCACATGGGCCCACCTCTCCAGCTTGTCCAGGTTCCTCTGAAAGACATCCTGTCAAAACTGGAAGCTGAAAACAAGCTAAAACCTAGCGACACCTGTTGTATTTAAAATCCTGAAGTGATCTTGCTTTACTTAAACTAGTGAAGCACAGCAGTTAATTGCAGTTCTATCTACAGTAAACTACTGAGGCAACATATAGAATAGATGAATGGAATGGAATGGAATGGATCTGAAAGGTTCCTACAATGATCATCAGATCCAACTCCCTGGCCACTTCCAGGATGACTAAAAGTTAAAGCTTGTTATTAAGGGCATTGTCCAAATGCCTCTTAAACACTGGCAGGCTTGGGGCATTGACCAACTCTAGAGAGCCTGTTCCAGTGTTTTACAATCCTCTTGGTAAAGAAATGCTTCCTTATGTCCTTTCTGAACCTTTGCTTGTGTAGCTTTGAACCGTTCCTATCCTCCTGTCACTGCACTCAGGAAGAAATCATAAGCACCTCCCTCTCCACTTCCCCTCCTCAGATAGCTGTAGAGATTGATGGGTCATCCCCCACTCCAGTCTCTTTTCTCCAAAATAGAGAAACCTAGAGTCCTCAGCCTGTCCTCACAGGACATGCCTTCCAGTCCTTTCACCAGGTTTGTTGCCTTCCTCTGGATGCACTGAAGTGCCTTAACATAATTTTTAAATCATGGGGCCCAGAACTGCACACAAGACTCAAGGTGAGGCTGAACCAATGGTAAATACAGCAGGATAATCACCTCTTTTGATGTGCTGGTCATGCTGTGTTTGATGCAACTCAGAATGGGGTTTGCCCTCTTGGATGCCAGGGCACACAGCTGACTCGTATTCAGCAAGCACCCCCCGATCCCTTTCTGCCAAGCTGCTTTCCAGCCACTCCTCTTCCAGTTTATACTAGTTTCTAGCATTCCTCCATCCCATGTGTAGAATCCAGCATTTTTTCTTGTTAAATGTTATAACACTGATGATTGCCCAATGGTCCAGTCTATCTAGATCCCTCTACAAGGCCTTTGTGTCCCTCAAGAGAGTCAGCAGCTTAGTATCATCTGCAAACTTGCTAACAGTGAACTCCTACATTCAGATTGTTGCTGTAAATGTGGAACAGAACTGGCCTTAGAATTAAGCCCTCAGGAACACCACTGGTAACTGGTTACCAGCCAGATGTAGGTAGCGCCATTCATTACAACTCTTTGAGCTCTGCCATTCAGCTAGGTCTTCACCCAGTGCACCTGCTTACGTCACAGCTGGACAACTCTGCTGTGAGGAACAGTATCAAAAGCCTTCCATCACCTTCCTTTCATCCCGTAGGCAGGTGACCTTATCATAGAAGAATATCAAATTAAACAGGACTTTCCCTTTGTGAACCCATGCTGACAGTGCTTGACAATTGCATTGTCCTTTGAATGCCTTTTGACAGCACCCAGTATGATCTGCATAAATTTTTCCAGGTACTGAGGTTAGACTAACAGGTCTCTAGGTTCCTGGGTCTTCCCTCATGCCCTTCCTGTAAGCTCAAATAACACTGTCTTCCAGTCAGCAGGGACCTTGCCAGATTACTAAAACCTGTGGCAGATTATCAAGAGGGATCCTGTTGTAACATCTCCTAGCTCTTTCAGTACTCTGGGATAAATCCCATCTCGCCCCCTAGACTTAGGAACACTCAACAGATGCAACTGATCCCATACAATTACAGTGTCCACAAATGGAAAGTCCTGCAGGTCATGGTCCCCCAACTCAGGGGACTGAGCAGCCCAAGGTCTATTGTCAGTATTAAAGACTGAAGCATAAAAAGCATTGATTGTCTTCATTTTTTCTTCATCCCTATTTGTTGGGGATACTTCACTTCTTGATGTCTTGAAACAGGTGTGTTGAAAGGGTTGGCCAGTATACAGCTAACTCAGTACCACTACAAGGAAAGACAGTTATCATAGTATCAGCCTGAAATAATTCTGACACTTCTTTAATGCATACTATCCACAATGCTGCAGAAAGGATATTTTGAAAAGTGTGTGTTTGAAAGTATATGTTGTTAAAAATTAGCAAGAAATGTATACATGAATACTCTGATAGCCTAGAATAATTTTCTATATTTTAAAATGAAATAATGAGCAGTTGAGCAACAAAAGAATTCCTACTTTCATTTACTTTCTTAATGGAATGTTAAAACACAAAAAGCATTCAGTGCCAGTAAAATTAGGAACTTCAGAAATTTGTTTTTCAAGAAATTAATACTTGAAACTGAAAATTGAACTGATGTAGCACTACTAGCATACTTTCTACCCTATTGTAAAATTAGATTACTTAAAATATACAGACACATGCAAAACATTCCAGAAAGTTTCCTTGACCTAGAATAAAATAGGGCTTTCCTGCACAATCCCTCTGCAAATTGTTAACCGTGAGGAAAACAAACAAACAAACAAACTCTCATTTCTACAGTTAAAATTCTTTCTTTTCTCAAGCCAGATGGACGTGTGGCTTCTATTGAAACCACCTCAATTTGATACAGGATTATTGGCATTCACCCCTTGTGTAGTAGTGATTCAAAATGGTTTAATGCCTACAGATGTTGAGTAATTGCCTTTTCAAATTACAGTCCTTGATGTCTTTGCCAAAGTGATGTTCCAGTTTCTCGGTAGATAACTGTATAAAAAGTCCATTTCACCCAAATCTGTAAAAACAGACTTCATTCCTCCCCTTCACCCCTTTACTCAGGATAAAGTCAGAGTTTGTATTAAGAATTTTCTGTGCAAAGAAATAGAGAACAGTATGACTAATCCAAAACCAGGTCTCTGTGTTGCACGCTGCCAACTCCACACACAAATTTTGCAGAAATGCACCCCTGGCTTACAGAAGGCTTATGAGATCCAATGTCAAGAAAAGGAAAGTGTCATTTCAGCTCAAAACTAACAGGTGAAGACTCAGCCCCTTTCTGACCCCACCAGCCTACCTCACCCTTCTTCCCCAACTGGCTTCCACGATGAATGGTGGAAAACACTACAATTTTTGATTTATTGTTGATTTAACTCTGCTTCTCCCTACTGCCATGCTGGAAGATCATACAGTTTCAGCTGGAAGAGACCTTCAAGATCATCGAGTCCAACCTTTGTCCTAGCCCTATCAACACCACTAAACCATGTCCCTCAGCACAACTTCTACCCATCTCTCAAACACCTCCAGAGATGGTGACTCAGTCACCTCTCTGAGCAGGCATATTTCTTCTTGACCGAGAACAGCCTGAGGCACATTCTGAGGCACTTAAAACTGTTTTGAAGGGTTAATGAGGTTCCCCCCCAGGAAGATGAATGTGGGAGCTGCATGAAAAGTGCAGGATCTCTCCTGCTCTTTAGAACTCTCACAACCACACTACAGCAGCATTTTCCCATAGTAAAGTACCAGAATAAAAAGACATCTGATTTTAGTGCATGATTATCACCATGTGACTATCCACTAGTATTTACAGAAACATTTCATCTTTATTGTAACTCTGGCCTCTGAAGTAATCAAGCCAGGAAAAAAGCCCGGAGAGGCTAGCTCAGTAATTTCATTTGCAAAGTCACAGGTGAAATGGGAAATAACACTGTAGGTACCGATAGCCTGAAATTCTAATGGAGCAAGTCATGAGCCTCAATAATGTCGTTACTGACAAACTGATCATGTTGTCTGCATATGTAGACTAGAATGTGGATGAAATACCACCTAGACTGCTAGGCATTATGTGCTGCCATTAGAGGTGCAAAGCCTAGGTGGTAAGTGTTGTCACGTGAAAGGTGTATAGCTGTGGGAGGCACGTACCTGAGCTCAAATCCTCAGATTAAAATATCACAGCTGTGTACTAGTGCCATTCCTCTGAGATCGATGCTGAGCTAAATGCTCTTTAACGTTCTTATCACAAAACAGGGCAATAGGATGGAATTTTCCCTCAGCAAGTTTGCTGTGATTACAAACGAGGGGCTGGAGCAGGGAATGAGGAATGAGAGAGTGGCAGGCAGAGTCACTCTTAGGAGGGACTATGGTGTGCTGCAGAAATGTACTAGTACAAACCTCACAAATATCAAGACAGGTCTCTGGGCTTATCCGATCCATGAAGTAACTCTGTAACGATTAAGGCTGGGCACCAACAGGCTGCAGAACAATTTTGACAGAAAAGGAACCAGGATCCTGGGCTATCTTCCTTGCCATGTGATGAAGACCAACCACACACTTCCCTGGACAGACACACATGGACTCCATTAAGCAAACCCTCCTTCAGAATCCACTAAAACTAACAGAGCTGAAGCACAGCGTGTCTGAAGAAGCATGGAGCTAAATGGGCTTGTTCAACTCCCAGCAGAGAACTCAATGCACTTTATGTACATAGAGAAGATGAGGCCACAACCCTCCTTGGAAGTGCAAAATGAAACAACACGGCAGAAGTTCTAATGAGGAAAACATTTAAGTTAACACTAGGAAGTTTTCACTGTGAGGATCACTAACCTGATCTCCTCCTATAGTGAGGATCACTAACCCAACCCCTTTCTATACTAACCTGATCTTCATCCTATGACAAAGTGACCCACCTAGTGGGTAAGAGAAAGGCTGTGAATGTTGTCTACCTGGTCTTTAGAAAAGCCTTTGACACTGCTTCCCACAGCATTCTGCTAGAGAAAATGGCTGCTTGGACAGGCATACCCTTCACTTGGTGAAAAACTGGCTGTGTGTCAGGCCCGAAGAGTGGCGGTGAATGGAGTTTAGTCCAGTGCTGGTGGCCGGTCACACATGGTGTTCCGCAGGGCTCAGTATTGGGGCCAATTCTGTTTAATATCTTTGTCAACGATCTGGATGAAGGGATCAAATGCACCCTCAGTAAGTTTGCAGACAGTAGCACGTTGGGCGGGAGTGTTCATCTGCTTGAAGGTGGAAAGGCTCTACAGAGGAATTTGGACAGGCTAGATTGATGGGCCGAGACCAGTTTTATGAGGTTCAACTAGGCCAAGCGCTGGTTTTGCGCTTGAGTCACAACAGCCCCATGCAACGCTAGAGGGTTGGGGATGAGTGACTGGAAATCTGCCTGGAGGAAAAGGACCTGGAGGTGCTCGTGGACACCTGGTTGAACATGAGCCAGCAGTGTGCCTAAGAAGACCTGTATTCAGAAATAGTGTGGCCAGCAGGACTAGGGAAGTGGTTTTTCCCCTGTGCTCAGCACTGGTGATACTGCACCTCAAATACTGTGTTCAGTTTGGGAGCCCTTCACTACAAGAAAGATGATGAGGTGCTGGAGAGTGTCTGTGTAGGACAGTATCTAAAGAAAAGCAGTGAAGTTGGTGAAGTGTCTGATGTGCAAATCCTGGATGAGAGGCTGAGGGAACTGCGGTTGTTTAGTCTGAAGAAAAGGAGGCTCTGGGGGGACCTTACTGCTCGCTACAACTACCTGAAAGGCTTTTGATATCTTCTGCCAGGTAACATGCAACAGGACAAGGGTAAATGGCCCCAAGTTTTGCCGGGGATGTTTATACTGGACATTAGGAAAAACTTCTTAATTGGAAGAGTTGTTAAGCATTCGAACAGCAAGTGGTTGAGTCACCATCCCTGTATGTATTTAAAAGATGTGTAGATGAGGTGCTTAGGGACATGGTTTAATGGTGGACCTGGCATAGGCACATTAATGGTTGGACTTAATGATCTTAATGATCTTAATGGTCTTTTCCAATCTAAACAGCTATGTGATTTTAAAGTCAAACACAAGAAACGAGTCTCAAAGTGGCTATGAAATCCTTACCTTTACCCATTTTAAAGCAGGTCGGGGTGGGAGGGGGGGCCAGGGAGAGCAAATGATCTTCAGATATCCCTAACAATCCTTATAATTCCACGATACAGGGTCTGTACAAGGCACCTTTGGATAAAGTCTTTCTAAATCTCTGATTATCTCAGCAGCTCTTTGGCAAGCATTAGATTCTGCCTGCTTTCAGTGGGAATCTCTGATTATCTCAGCAGCTCTTTGGCAGGCATTAGATTCTGCCTGCTTTCAGTGGGACTGCCTTTGCACCTCAGTGTTCCACATTGGCATGAGGGTTCTCGAACTTTTCATCAAAATACTTGTTTTCTCTTTTGGTTTTATTCACAGAAAGAAAGAAGATCAAATAAACCCAAATATTATGATTTTAGTTGAATGTAGGGAAGAGTTTTAGCCAAAGAAGGTATGCAAACTCTGGTAAGAGTGTGACCGTTTTATTTCAATTTCTATAAATGAGGAGTTACACGGGACAAAAATTGAATTGCCAACTGAAAGCAAAAAAACATACTCCGAAGGCGAATTGTTCCACTTCTTGATGAGATGTTTTGCTCAGCTATAAAACTGAGGTCATTCCTCATCGATGCAGCTGAATTTCCACAAAGCAGTTTTCCGCATGAGGTCCCAGGCGAACGCAGCCGCCCATCCGTGCAGCTCCCAACGGCACTGCCTCGCTCACTCCCACGGGCACCGAGAGTCAGACGCAGTTGTTGCCACACTTAGT
>NW_009718644.1:6517-56022 GCF_000703405.1 Apaloderma vittatum | reverse complement strand
GAACAAGGGGTAGAGTCCGTGCAACTTCACCTAATTGCCTATAAATTATCCTATCTATTTCTTCATCCTGATTGGGAGGTCTGTAGCAAACTCCCACTGACTTTTCCTTTGATTCTAACCCATAAGCTCTCAACCCTGTCATCACATTGATTAATTTCTAAGCATTCATATCCCTCCCTAACATAGAGAGCCACCTCTCCTACCTCATCTATCTCTTCTGAAAAGCTTCCTCACAAACTGCTTCAGTGTGGGATCCCCATGGGTTCACAGGTCCTGCCAGGAACATGCTTCAGCTTCCCATGGGGTCACAGCCTCGTTCTCTAGTGTGAGTTCCTCCATGGGCTGCAGTTGATGGCTGCTCCACTGTAGACCTCCATGGGCTGCAGGGAGAGAGCCTACCTCACCATGGACTTCAACATAAGCTGCAGGGGAATCTCTCCTCTGACACCTGGAGCATCTCCTTCCACTCCTTCACTGACTTTGGTGTCTGCAGAGTTGTTTCTCTCACATATTCTCACTCCTTTTTTTATTGACTGCTGCTGCTGCTGCTGCTATCGCACAAAGAATTATTTCCCCTCTTCTTAAATAAGTTACCAGGGATGCATTGCCACGATCACTGATGGGCTTGGCCTTGGCCAGTGGTGGGTCTATCTTGGAGCTGGCTGGCATTGACTCTATTGAACATAGGGGAAGCTTCTGGCATTTTGTCACAGGTGACACCCCTGCAGCCACCCTCCTACCAAAAATCTTGCCCTGCAAAATGAATACAGAGAGGTAGTAGATTCTCCAGCATCTCAGTGATGTCTGTGGTCTCATTCTTGTGATGAGAATGAGATGAATGTGGATGAACATAAAAATGGGAAATGACTAAAATTAAGAGTACAGCTATGTTACTGGAGTTTTCAGTTAATAAAAAGAGATCTAGTTTAATTCATGCATAGTTAACACATACTGATTGAATCTAGTCTGAATTAATTGATGTTTGCTGCTCAGTAATTTTTTTTTTTACAAAGGAGATGAAAGTCAGTGTTTAGATTTAATTCACTTTCAGTATGAAGTCTGTTCTGTGATGTTTCAAGTCAATAAATCAGTAAATTTTAATTTCAATTTGGGGAACATTTCTGGAGGTAGAAGTATAATTGTTTGGTGGTTTTTTTTTTCCTTGGTTTTGGTTTTAGTTTTGTTACTGTTTAAATTTTAGCCATCATTAGGTTTTGTTTAAAGTGCAATAAAGCCTTGGGTGATTCTACAAATTGAAGACTTCATATGAAATAAAGAGTAATATCAGTGCTCTGCAAGAAAGGAAATTATTATACTAGACATACTAGACTATGTAGAATCCAAAGTTTTAAACCATTAATTGATAACAATGGTTAAAAAAAAGAGGGGAAAAAGTTTTGACGGGATTTTCACTATTCACCCTTCTTTGCAGTGGAAGATCAAATCACTAAGCCTATCATACTATTTTGTTTTCATTCTCTAAATTAACAAGCAAGATTATTTGAATTCTAAACATTTCATCTGCAGGAATGAAAATGAGTCAATTAGTTATGCCCACAGAGAAAACAAGGTTATATACAAGTCTTATTGACTAGAAGAAACTGTCATAATACTGACTGATGAAGAATATTTTCATTTTTCGAGATATTTTTAGAAATTTTTAATTTATCCCTATCTTTTGGAAAAGAACTTAGATGTAGATGTTCCTATTATTACCTTCTTTACCTAATGACTATATTAATATATTGGAAGTGGAGACGTGAGGTTCAGATACACTCTGCCTGATGCAGAACAGCATTTTCCATCTCAACTCAGATTACTGTTAGTTTGTTCTGTCTAAGGCTTGTGAATAACAGCTATGTGTACAGGGTTTCCCTTCTGTCCTCTCTGCAGGCTAAGCTAAAAACAATTTCTGTTAAAATTCCATAAGTGAAATAATTTCACAAAAGAATGCGTCTTGCTAAACTAAAATATTGGTAACAATGATACCTATTCTACCTGTTTTCTCTTTTAAAGATGAGATTAAATGCTTATTCTTAAAGATGAAATTACTTCTCAACAAAAATGTTAATTTTTAAAATTATATTTCTACAGGAGTGTATAAAAGCCAAGAAGCTCGTCTAATGCTCCACATATATCTCATTAAAGCACCCTCCCACACATCTGTGAGCAAGCTGAAAGAGGAAAAATGGGCTATGGATGGTTTTGTGAGTATTTTTCTGCTATAAAAGGGAGAGAGTTTATTATTTTTCTAATCATGTTGGTATTCTACACCCAAAAAATTCTCAGCCATATCAAAAGAAATCATCTTAGCAATGCTGATTCATTAAATGAAATGCAAAATTTATTGTAAGATATATAAGACCTGTCTGAGGGAAAGCATGGGAGCAGTCATACTGTGTAAACACAATGATAATTCACGTTAACACAGAAGCATTTCTCTTACTTCTCTTTGAATTGTATTCTGATATATTGAGAAATTTTATCGTCATGATAATATCAATCTATAATAATATATAATATTAATGTAGTAGCAGTTTTTATCATTAGGCTAGCAGTCACATTTTACTTTTTGGTGATATTTTTAGAAATACCATGAAAAAATTGAATGCTTATGTGTAGTGGAAAAACAAAATAGATTGCTCCAATTAAGCATTAAACCTCTTGGAGTTTCTGGGGCTGAGCTTATTCTTTAAAAGGGAGAAGAAAGCACATAAATGAGATGAGAAAAGTTGAAGGAGAGACTAAAAGAGGAAGCAGGTGACTGGGATGTGTTTAAACCACAAAAAGGAAATCCTTTCAGAGAACAGGAAAAACAAATGCTGCCCAAAATAATGCTATGGCTGGAAAAAGCTGAGTATGTTGGGGGCATGAGACGCTCTGTTTGCCAGAGAAGAAAGTGGATTTTTCAGAAAAATAAAAGGGCCTAAAATAACTTGGATGATGATGAACATCCCTATTACACCTTCTCACCTTTTAGGGAATCTCTCTGTTCTCTTATATATGCATAAAATTATATTTGTGCACCTTGTGGAATTATTTCAATAATAATTTATTAAAAAGTGCAAAACCAAAGCAAAAACCCCTAAACCTCTTAAACAGTAAATATACTTATAAAAGGGTGTAACTTCCTTGGTCTGTACGAACCTGAGCATGCTCCTGAAGTGAAAAAAATATAGTAAAAGCGAGAAATTTCATTTCAGACTTTAAATGTACAAAAGCATACAGTACTTTTCTTAGAAAAAAATGTTTTTAATGGGGAGTTACCAGTTAATGGCGAGTTACCAGTCAAGCATATTAAGATATCTGTCTTCCAAATAGATACTTTTAATTTCTAACAAAATTTTCCCCATTTAATTCAGAATACTTTTTGTTTGCAGGTTTGCTGAACCTGATGGAGCAACATATGTTTTTCAAGGCTTCATCCAGGGTAAAGATTATGGACAATTTGGACTTCAAAGATTAGGTATTCAGCAAATTCTAAATTTTTACCAATTCATTGTTCCATATTCTGTATTATTATGTCAAGTAGCATAAGAGTATCTGCAGCATATTATCAGTATTGATATTTTATAGAGTATTGGGATACTCTTATCTTTGAAATCTCATTTAAGTATTACTTACAAAGAGTGTTTTGTCAGAAGCTGCAAGGAGTTACAGATGCCTTGCAATGTACTGCTTAATATAGCTATACATTTTTAGTGTTTTGAGCGATATTTTTCTATGAACATGTCTAAAACGTATTTGGCTTCACAGCTTAATAACTACTTAAAAAGCCCATGTTATTGAACATTCTGCTAAACTGATCTCTTGCTGATGATGCTGAAACAACATTTCACCTAAACCTTTGCTAGAAGACTGAAACTACTAAATGTTTGCAAGTGAACCTTTAGGTTGCTCTTATGCAGAGCAAAATCTCTGAAAAAATATTTTAATTGCTGGTCTCATACAGTATACTTCACAACAATTAATATATTTTTCTGAACATTTAATTTATTTTTCCATATCTTAGTATATTGATTATCTGTTAATTTATTTCTGTTTGGTTGGTAGGTTTTTTGGGGGGTTTAAGTTGTTTGGTTTTTTTTGTATTTGTATATATTGCCGTGTAAGATCAAGGAAGCCATAAAATGTTATGACCCTTGCAACTCTTAAAAAGCCCTATTCAAAGCTTTAACAATTGCACTGGCATTCTTTTCCTCACATTAAAAAGGTGTTTATCTTGTATATGTAGTTAACGTATTCCTTGACCGCGCAACAGATCATATTCTTATTTTGTCATCAATATCTGGCTTTGGCTCTCCACAATTGTTCCTGTCTCTTTCACTCTGTGCATCAATAGTGATGCTTAATGCAATCAACATGATGAATTTTCAATTTGCTTCTCTTCAGGTGATTTACCTTTTCCTTGAAATTATGGTTGACTTATACATGCAGTATTTATTAATTTCTGAAATGCACAAATATAATCAGTAATATAATCAATCTAACATGCATTATTATAAATTTGACTTTTTGTATCAGTGCTTTAATGTGTATTGCTAACATGCAAAACTTTAATTCCGTAAAGAATTATGCAGTAAGATATTTACTGTGTCAGAGTGTTGCTCTCCTGATATTTTGCATCTGCTGATTAATCAAAATGTGGCGTACCACACTGCACTTATTTTCCAGGTGGTCTCAGCATACAGCTGTATATACATGCTATGATGACCCACTCACAAGGTATTACTGAGTTCTGAATATTATGGAGTAACATACATATATTATATTACTTGTTTGGTTTTTATTGTTTTTAGGTCTTAACATGTCTGAAGGTTCAAATTCTTCTAACCAACCACATGGTACAAATAGTAGTTCAGTGGCCATTGCTATCCTTGTGCCTTTCTTTGCCCTTATATTTGCTGGTTTTGGCTTCTATCTTTATAAACAAAGGTAAGTACAAATTATGTATATAGAGTTCCTGTATATAGAGTTACGCTCAGTTTTTGATAGCGCAAATAAAATTTTCTGTAAAACCACTAAATGTTTGCAAAATATGCATGTAGACACTTCTTACCTCCCTCAAGGTTTGGTGTAATGACTGAGAGATCAGTTTATTGTACTGTGCTATGCTTCCGTTCCTACCTATTTAAAACGTTCCAAATTTCTCTCCTTATGATAACAAAATTGGTAATGCAAATTATTTGTATATGGGGAATAATTTAATGAATACTTTGTGTGTGTTTACAGTAGATTGCTGTATTTTTTTTACATGTGACAGAATTATAAGTCATATCTTGAGTAATTTATTTTAATGCCTGCTCTATTTATTGGCTTGCAAGTATCTGCAAGCATTATGTCATTGCGAGGCTTCTGTGTCTGAAATTATTAGTTCATATTCAATTATGTTACACAGCCACCAGTCTTCTCAATTTCATTAGTCTAAGTTCAACCGTTTTGTTCATCTTATCAAGACCAGTATTATTCTTTGGATTTAGTGTCATGTAAACTTTTTCTGTAGCTTTAAAGCATTAGATGACAAAAAAAAATATCATCACTTTAATGACAAGACAATACTTAGTAACTGTCAAAAGGGTGATTTACGTCTAGTAGCCTGACAATAATAATTATAATTATACTCTGCAGGATAACATTAGTACCACATACCTTCACTTTTAAATGGTAACCACTTGTTTATGAACTATTCCAGAATACGAAAAAATGCTCATGTAATTTTTTTATGTACCTGCTCTTAATTGTATGCTGTACACACTTGTGTTTACATTTTATATTGATGTTTTATAATACAATATGCATTTTGCATAACAACATAGGTGAAACATTTTCAAGGGATTGGTCTTTGATACCGTGAATTATTTAGCAAAGAAGAAAATGTTTCAGCTATAAACTCATTTTTGATAGACTTGCTGAGTGTCCAAAGAGAGAAAGAAAATCTCAGCAGTTTAACTAGGGAATTACTGCATCTTTACAAGATTTTGTTGTACTCTTAACTATTTATCATCTGATTACCCAAGTGAAAATACCTACCTCTTCTTAGGTAGTTAGCTAAGTTTTTAAGTGAGCAGTTTTAAAGGACTCAGAAATCCCTTAAACTTTCCTAAGGAGAGTACTAATTCTTAGCACAGAAAGTGTAAGAAAATTCAAGATGTTATGTTTAGCTCCCATAATGTGGAACACCACATGAAGTTGGTGATGAGAGCTGCTGTTATAAGTACTCTGTCTTTCTTCTACAGGACTGCCCCTAAAACACAGTATACAGGATGCTCTGTACATGAAAATAATAACGGACAAGCTGCTTTTGAAAACCCCATGTATGACACAAATGCAAAGTCTGTGGAAGGGAAAGCAGTACGATTTGACCCCAACTTGAACACCGTTTGCACAATGGTATAGTGTGGTAATGATATGTCCTTAAAGTCTGGAAATTGACACACAACACAGTGCACACAGAGTTCACTGATTTAAAAATAAAAAAAAAAAAAGAAAGAAAAAAAATAAAGCACACTTTTCAGGATATAGTGGGTCACCTTTTCCTGAGGATGATAGACAAGAATGGGTTGTGGTTACTTTGTTTTGACTTTGTTTTTCATAAACTGGATCAGAATTCTTCTTCGTGTCTAGCATGGAGAGTTTTAAAAAAAATTTGCTGCACTCCATGAGTGCTACTCACAGTTTATTTGCTTTTTTAAAAAAGGAGGTTATTCTAAAACATAAAACATATTTGCATATATTGGAGGAGCATCCACTATCAGTATTTCTGTGCTTTATAAAAACTATAATAGAGGGACTGGGTTAAAAAAAAAAGATATAGGTAGAAAATAAGAGCTATACTTACAGGAGACAATAGGTCACTGACTTCTCTTTAACAGTCATATGCTACATCTTTCTCATGAGTTTGTAACGTTTTTTTCATTTATTCATCCCGTTTAGTATTTTTTTTCAGTTATTTTTTCAAGTCCAGGATGTAGTATTTAGAAATCAGCAAGTACAATTTACTCTTTTCATGTCACAGAAGAAAAATTAAAGTGTCACGTTCTTGTTTAATGAATTTCCTTCCCTGTGTCACATCTTACTTCCTTTTCATCTTGCAAGTCACACATCTTTTCTCTGTTTTCATTAACAATACCCACAAGTGGTAATGTTTCTATGTTTCTTTTGCCAATCATAAAACTAGACAAATTTTGGAAATGAGAAACTCTTATGACTTGAGCTTCATCATGTGGCTATGTTCCTTACTATTGAAGATCATTCAAAAGTGACCATCCTACTTTTTATTTTTTTCCAAATGTGAAAACATAATCAAATTGTATTTCTAATTAAAAAGTGCAGTTTACAGTAACATTGGTAATCAAATCCATAGATCAAAATTTAAGAGTCTATTTTTCAATCTATGCCAGTTAAATCAAGACCATATCACATCAGTTTATTCCTTCACCATTTTATCAAAATGCATGCACAAAGCGTGGCAAAATCCCATTGAAGTTGATAGATTCCAGTACACTTCAATGAGCTTTGTTTCAGACCTACAAGACAAGACGTTAGAATTTGGAAATACTGTGTTTTCACATCTATTTTATCTATATATTCCATATGTTATGGAAATAAATCCTTATGGCTAATTATTTAAAATTGAATATATTATGATAGTGCAACGAGAAAAAAAATATTAAATATATATAAATACACATATATATATAAAGCCATGGTTTTATTAGGGACAATCCATTCATTTTAGTAACAATTCAGATTCCACAGCCCTCAAGTACAAGTTTTAGACATTCCAGAATCAAATCTAAGGAAATATAATTTTTATTTTTACAGATATTTCATACCAGAAGTATTCAGTGACAATTCAGTAATTTATTTGATGTAGGTCATTGTCTTCCATTCATAGCATGACTCACAAATGCTGTGTGTTAGCCAGTGTGAATTATAAGTTATATTGTTCCTTTCAGACATTAAAAATTCTGTGAAAATTTAAACTTTTTATTACCGTAATAGAGAGTGCCTACCAAAAATCATTGTACCCGGGATTGCTGCTTGGATTTCTATAATGTTTGATGAATTTCTTATAAACCATTTTACAACACTTTGTTTTGAAAATTCATACAACTCTGTCAACATGTATTCTACTAAAAGGATGCTGTTTTATATTTTATACCATTGGTTGTTATTTATTCTTGTTTATTCAGATGACTGCAATAACTATGATTCATTCATTAATGTTAAGGTTAATACATTTGAGATCATTTAAAATGTTTCTTCTGCGACTGGCTACTCCTCTTATATTAATGCATACACTTTTGTAAAGAAGTATATTTTTATGAAAAAGGATTTGTAAAAGTATGATGTAAATTTTCAGTGCAATGTAAACAAAATAAAAATGGACAATTGCTTTTTTTAACCATGTTTCTTCTTTGGAAAATAAGCTTTAAACTCATTTCAGTTGTGAAGACGAGGAAATAAATTAATAATTCAAATTTGATATTTTTGTAGGTCTTAGATTCAAAATAAAATAACATGATTTTTCCTCTGTATTTTAGGTGAAGTATCAAGACTTAGATTACTTTGACAAATAAACAATGACCAAAATGTGTAAAATTATCTATTTACTAAAATGAATTTTGTTTTGAAGTTGAAGACGCAGATTTAAGAAAAAAAAAAAAAAGGCATTTATTTATCAATCCAGTAAAAAGAACGGAAAACCTATTTTTCTTGCTTCAAAATAAAAAAACCCCACCAACTTAAAATACATTAGTGTTTAAGGATTGTAGACAACCTAAATTGCATATTAATTTTAGTAGCTTTCTGTAGACATGTACAGGACATACATATTAAAGGGTAGTACTAGTATGTACAGTATTTTCTGTCATAAAAAATAAAAATCAGCATTGTCTTTTAATGACATTGATCTGAAGGGGAGGCTCTTGAGTTTACTATTATATTGAAACTATCTTTTAACTACCTCTTTTACTTGCAAGCATGAGAATTGGGTGACAAATGCAGAACTAAAATGCTATTCATAGGACAACTGTGGATTAAAAAAAATAAATCTAACATTCTTTTCTGAATTTGGTGCTCTGCATAAGTTGAAACGGCCCATTCAGGCCCACATTGAAATCACTGAAGATTGTTAAATACATTGGAAAGAGAAGCAAGGAATCACTGTAAAACTGATATTGTGAGTATCATGCACTGCTGTTTTGTGAGGTGGTTCTGGAAAGCAAAAAAAAATCCTGTTTTACAGTGGGCAAACTTTCATATGCAACCTAGAATCTGAAGTTAAGCTCTTCCTTCTTCTGGTTTATGCATTATATATTTTAACTTATCAAAGAAAATAAAACTTGCATTGAACTTGTTCAACAATTCTGTTGATGCTTAAGCTAGTACCTAGCTTGTACTTTTCAAGAATTATACTGTTCATTGTAATAGAGAATGAATTATTCATAATTCATTGTTTCTGCTTTGTTTTGTTTTCTTTTCTTTTTGTCGAGTTGGATTTGTTTGGGGTTTATTTTATTTTTTGAGGGGGTTCTTGGTTGTTTTTTACTGCATTTTCTGATCTGCTTGAATCATACTTTTTATTGTGTATGTATGAACTGTTCAATTTTCCAGTAGCAGACTGGTTTATTTTCACTGTGACATATGAAATTTCAAGTTTCAGTTGCTTGATTAGAGTTGGTTAGCCCAGTCTATTCACTGTTTCTTTTTTTCTTAGGAAGATAGCCAAAATTAATTAGAGTTTTTGTCCCCCAAGCATTTTGGCTGCATAATTCGAGCAAACACACTACAGAGAGAAGATGTGCTGGAATAGAGAGGTTGTTATGCAAGATTAAAACATCTTTGGCAATACTAGGAACTGAGATGTAAGTTTCTGTAACCGGTAGCCACTGAACTGGTAACTGGAGACACTGAGACTAGCTGTCTCTGAGATGCAATGAGCCCTTTTAATTCTACATTACCTGCGTGTCAAGAGCCAAGTGGTCCTTTAGGTCCCATTAAAGTCATACTCTCATCTGTTTCATTACTGGAATCCAGAAACCACATGGCATCACCTAAACTCACCAAAGTAGCAGTTCTAGTAGAACTTGTCAAGGAAATAATTTAATAGCTACAAATCTTATAGCCTCTTATACAGAGCTTACGGTAAGTAAAGAGAGTCTATAGCCAAGTCATTAAGCTGTTGGATCTAGATAAAGACAGCTTTTCTTTTCCAGGCCTTAAAATCTTAGATGTCAACACACTACTACAGTTGGACGAAGAGTTGTAAAATATTCACCATTTTTTCCAACATTAGTGAAATGCAAGGAATTCAAAATTTGGATATCAAAGATATGTATCCCAGCACGTAGATTGGGTTGTCAGTCCCTAACTACTACCCAGCTACTACAATATCTCAGTAAAGCATAGATCTCTTGTGCAGAAACGTACTATTTTTTTACCATGTGTTCTTCTGCCCATGATCTTTCTATAAAGGACCACCTGTTCCACAATGAGAAAGCCAGTATGTGTTGCAGCCTGCTTTTTTACAGGATGATCAGAGTTGGAGAAAAATATGGCTTTTAGCATTTGTTGTATTAAATCCTCACAATCTTTGTTAGATTAATGTATGAAAATAATTTTCGATTTCAGATTGTCAGTAGGGATTGATATATGTACGTAGAATCACAGAATCATTAAGATTGCAAAGATCAAGTCCAACTGTCAACCCAACACTACTATGACTAATAAACCATGTCCTGAAAATGTCCTGATAGATGAAGTATCTGTGAGCTCAGGAGAACCACCTAAGCAATGGTAAACTCAGCAACCAAGTTTCAGATCTCCCCTCATATGCCTTTTTATTAATAGTCTTATTAGTCTTACGTGGCAGTATAGAAAATCTACATAACATCTCTCAAAACTCCTATACTTTTTTTTTCCTCATTTCTGTGATTTCATTTTGATTCCAGCACCAAATGTTCAGTCAAGCATGAGAGAAAGATGCACTGGGTTGGTTTTCTGTTAAACCTTGAAGTTAAACTGTATTACTGGTTAGTAATTAAACACTTAAATGAAGGCCTGTCATTTCTGTATTGAGTTGGTTTTATCTTTAGTTTCAGATTAAGTCTCCCATTGTTTGATCACTTTTTTCATCTTCTGCTTTACACTGCTGTCCTAAATGACAGCTAGGACAATGGAAAAATTATTCATAATTTCTTTTCCTTATGTAGTAAAATAATTAAAATGTGTAGTTGCTCAGTCAAATAACTTTGAACAAGATTTTATACTGTTAAAGATTAAGCAAAACCAACATTAGATGAACATTTAATTACATAAAATATACTCCAGTGAAGTAGCTGTGTTCCCCATTTGTTGTCTTGATGCTGAAGCTATGTCACCTATGGCAAATATCCTGATTTACTCAACCAGGAATAAGTGTAGTAGTAGTTCTGAAAAGTAGGTCTCATCATTTTGTAAAAAATTATGAATTTTGAAGACATATACTTCTCTAGCAATTAGTCAAGTACCTAGTGAATATTTGTCAATTTCCCATACTTTGCTGTGCACAAAATCATGCCAAATCAGCCAGACTAGGCAAAAATACTACTTTGTCTAAAGTATATTGATAACAAATTTGTAGAAAGTGCCCTAGCTACCAGACTGAAGAGAAGGTAATTTCACCCAAAGGAGCTACACATCCGTTTTAAGGTAACATTCTAAACCACATTAAGTAATGTCCAGAATCTTATGCTTTAGCTGCATTTCCACATTTTTAAGAATAGTCATAATTTAAGGATATGCCCAATTACTTAGTATTGATACAATAATTTATATTCCTAAAATAAAAAATGCTATGTAGTGGCAGATTATTTGTATAGTCATCTTATTTTCCAGTACTTAAATGACAAGAGATTATTGCTGAACACTTAAGTTTCCTGTGGTGATTCTTGTGAGATGTTCTGCTTGGTGTTTTATCACATTCTACAGTGATAAGAGTTTAGTTGGTGAAGTACTAGAATTCAGAAACTGTGAATTAAAAAATAATAAAAAAATTCTTTTAAATGTGATGAATAGACTCTAAGAGAAGCATTACACAAGAGGATTGTGCTCCCATATATCAGTTGAAGAATTTCCACATCCATGGGGCTTCACCACATTTATGGTTAGCCCACCAAGAAAATACTCAGTAGTCTAGTTTGAGTAATGAGTCCCTAAGATTATTTATTTTCTTTTCACTCTTGTGCATTCAGAAATAAATTAATGCTAGAAAAATTTTCAGAGAAACCTAAAGGTCCATAAAAAAAATCACATGAGAAAGCATAAAGAAAGATAGAGATTGATGTTCTATATTAGCAAATAAATGGTATTATATTTTATCAGTGATTCTGAAATCAGATGAGTAATATCAGACTGATGGGACTTTAAGGCCCTCAGAGCAGCTTAAACTGTTCATTACACCTACACTAACTTCTTGGCAAAAGTTTTTGTTATTTCTTACCTGGTTTGAAGAGTCGTTTGAAGAGCAACTCAGGAACAGGAAATTACAAAACTGTGAACAGGATTGATCTTATATTAATGTCCTACTAAAGACTATGATTTACATGCTTTTTGATACCATTTTATCAAGCTAGAATTAATATATTGTATCTTTCAAACTAGCATCAAAGTGTAAAAATATTGTGACTTATAAATTTATACTTCTATTTGTAAAATATATTTTTAAATGACTGTCCTGGTTTGAGAGCACCAAGATAAAAGTTCTCTGAGGCTGCCTGGCACTGGTGGCAATCACAATGGAGGATGAGAAGCAGCTGTGCCCATGGGGAGGAGAGGATGTGTCAGGTGACCCAAATGAACCAATCATGGTATTCCTTCCCATGGTGCTCAGTATATAAGGGCCCCTAAGAAGAGCCTTGGGGGCTTTTCTGACTGTTGTGCTGAGAGGATTGCTGTTGCCTCTTTTTATCCTGGTGTTCTTAAACCAGGACGATGACACGCATAAAGTCATGATAGACTGTCAGTGCTATGTTGAGTATAATACTTATCTCTAAAATGATGGACAAAGAGAAAATGAATGAAAAGCTCTCACTGCACTTACCACTGCTATTTTTACATTGCCTATAAATAAGTCTAAGATTGCTGAAGATGAAGCAGGACCTATATTAGTTGCAAGACTGATTAAGTGAAACGTATTTCCAAGAAAATAAGTTCTTTCTCCCTTTTATTGTCTTCTCTGGATGCTGAAAGTATGTCAGCATGATATAGATTGTCTCTAACCGCATTTTAAAAAGGCTAATTGCACAATATTAGTCATGTCTGTAATTCTAAAATAAGATGATGATGGACTTTGTCATTTAGTGAAAAGCAGAATAATATATCTGGCCTGGAGTACAGAGCTTTCCTGTAAATGAAGAAATTGATACCCCATGTTAATGAGCTAAGATCAACTGTCAATTCCCCTTAGAGAGATATATAGCACACAAAAATTTTGGAAAACAAGCAACTGTCCTCACCACAGCCGTGGGCTCCAGTAATTAATGCAAAGTGACAAAAGCAATTAAGGAAGATAAGGAGCTGATAGTTGAGGATTCAGTTAAGGCAGATGTCTCGTATCACTTGTAAGCATGTCTGAAAGATACTGAGGAGCTGATGGGGCTCTAAGCAACCTGATCTAGTTAAGATGTCCCTGCCTACTGCAGGGGTGTTGGACTAGATGATCTTTAGGGATCCTTTCCAAGCAAACACATTCAATGATCCTGTGATATGTACTGTAGATATATTATTTAATGTAAAATCCAGCCAGTGGTGGTGAAATTCTCCTGTTTTTTTAATAGAAACCTCAAATAGATACAATATATAGTATATGCTAAGTACTACATACCTATACTATGTATAACTACTATACTATAATATATAAAGTGTATATAGTATGTAGATTATATATACCGTGTAGAGTTATATATAGCTACTTATGTGGTTAAGTCAGTTTTGAAAGCAATGACTCCTTATAAAACATACATTGCTTCAAACTGCAATATATTTACCACAAATTAAGTCATAACTGCAGAAAGACCTTGTCTGCAGATAACTGCAAAATGTAAATGCTTGCAGTAATAAGGGTATCCAATGTCTGTAATAATACATTACACTCAGTGTTAAAAAATTCTAAGTGTGAAGTATGACTTGGAAGTGCCTTAATGTTCATGGAAAGTAAGGTGTAGTTGTCTGAAAAAGAGTGACTTTATTACGCTGAGAAGTCTAAATTATTTTTTAAAATACGGGTATAACAGCTAGCTTTATTTTGTCAAGTCACCTTAGACTTGGGAAAGATGCAAAAGATCTGAACCCTACCTTTATGCAACACAGAAGCATGATGTAACAGAAAGAAAGGTGCTGTGTGCCTTACGTTATCTTTTCTTGTCCATCCTTACACATATGAGGACTAAGTTAGCAGAGAACAAAACGATTTTCCTCTCCGTGTGCAAAACTGGCAGAATATGGTGCATAATGACAAAGCGTTAACGGCTTTGCAGTGCCTTTAAGTAGTGCTTCCTTATCAAGCAGAAAAGAAGAAAAACTATAAGATAAAGGATATAGAAAAATTAACATCAGCTTAATCTTAAGGGCCATGGAAGTCTCTAAAAACCCACTTAATTCTATTCTGTGTTGGGTTTTGAAAGTTCAGAGACTTATTTAGTGTTTATGAGGGAAAATGTGTACAGCTAGAATCACATTCTGTGTGTTAATCTCCTGAGAACACTTGCTGTCTACAAACACCTCCAGCCCTTGACATCTAAAGTCTGGTAGCTGAGCCTAAGTGCTAAATAAAGCTAAAAGGTTTCTGGCAGTATTGTTCTGACATTTAAACTGTCTTTGTGAAATATTTCTATTTTGACAGAGCAACAAATTCTATGGAATATGGAACACTGAAAATATTTTTGCTATCTCTAGTAGTCATTTCTCTGCTGAGGAGATAAGGCTATATAACTCATGTTAGATATAAAACCAAAATTGTAAGTTCCAGAACTAAAATACACATAAAAAATTGTTAGTGTTTCTAGTCCCATTTGCTTTCAACTTCAAGCTCATACTCTTCTGGACTGCTCTGCAATAACAAAAAGCTGTAGTTATCCTTGTCAGGAATACGACAGTGGAGTAGGAAAAAGTTTCAAGCAGAGTGTAGTAGTTCATTATCAGTCATAGAATTATAGGTTTATATGATTATAGAGTAAATCAGGCTGGTATATACTTGAGGATCTATCTATTCCAGCCTCTTGCTCAAAGCAGGATCAGCTCTGAGGTCAGCCCAGGTTGCTCAGGACTTTATCCAATTGAGTCTTAAAAACCTCCGGGAATGGAAGCTGGACAACCTTCCTTGGTAATCTCTTTCGCTGTCCTCATGTTGAAAATGTTTCTCTCTGTGTTAAGTTGAAGCCCTTCCCATAAGAATTTTGCCTGTTGTTTCTTGTTTTTCTGTCATGTATTGCTGCAAAGGTCTTCTTGAATCCGCCCTCCTGGGTATTGGTAAAATGACATTAAGTCCTCCCTGCAAAGTTGTCTTTTCTCCAGGCTAAATAAACCTAGCTTCAGTAATCCTTACAAAACAAGTTTTGCAGTTCTTAACCATCTTAGTGGCCAAACCAATTTATTAATATCTTTTTTGTCTGGAGAGAGTCTCTAAACTGGCTGCAGTATTCTGTCTGCTGTCTAACAAGTCTTGAGTAAAAGGGGAATCCTTCAGTCTACTGTTAACCCAGGATGCCTTTGGCCCTCTACTAGCAAGGCACACTGATGGCTTATGCTCAGATTGCTGCCTGCTGCGAGAGTCCTTCCAGAGACTTTTCAGTAGAGCTTCCCTGCCTTGCAATCTTCCTCCGCCTTGTATTGCAGCTAGGGGATTTCCTGACAGGTGCAAGGTCTCCTATTAAATCTTGATGAATTTCACAAGGTTCCTGTAATCCTATGTAAGTCTTTTGGGATGGCAGCACTGCCCTAAACAGTATTGGCTGTTCCCTCACTTGCACTTTGTCATTTTTAAATTTGCTGAGAATTCACTCTGTCAGTTCCTCTGGGAGTAGAATGAAGCCCTCACAATTCAAGGGGAAATGGTTAGTGACCTGCTACACCTCTTAGACACACATAGGTCTGTGGGGCCATGTGGGATCTGCCCAAGGGTATGAGGGAGATGGCAGAAGTTCTCATGGAGCCACTTTAAATCATTTATCAGCAGTCATGGCTAACTAGGCAGGTCCCAGTTGACTTGAGGTTATTGAATGTGATATCCATCTGGAAGAAGGGCTGGAAGGAGGACTGGGGAACTACAGGCCTCTGACCTCAGTGCTGGGGAAGGTTATGGGGCAGATCATCTTGAGTGTCAGCACAAGACACACAGAGGACAACCAGGTGATCAGGCCCATTCAGCATTGATTTATGAAAGGCAGGTGACCCGCTCAGTGGATGAGGCAAAGGCTATGGATGTTGTCTGCCAGGATTTTAGTAAAGCCTTTGACATCGTTTCCCACAGCATTCTCCTGGAGAAACTGGCTGATCATGTTGCCTCTTCATGAGGTGAAAAACTGCATGGAAGACTGGGCCCAAAGCATGGTGGTGAATTGAGTTAAATCCAGTTAGCGCATGGTCACAGTTGGTATTCCCTAGGGCTCAGTATGGGGGCCATTTCTGTTTAATATCTATCAGTGATCTGGATGAGGAGGTCGAGTGCACCCTCAGTAAGTTTGTAGATGACATGAAACTGAGTGGGAGTGTTGAGCGAGGAAGGTTCTATAGAGGAAATTTGGACAGGCTGGATTAATGGGCGAAGGCCAGTTGCATGAGGTTCAAGAAGACCAAGTGCTGAGTTCTGCACTTGAGTCACAACAACAGCATGCAATGCTATAGGCTCAGGGAAGAGTGGTTGGAAAGTTTCCCAGTGGACAATGACCTGAGGCTGTTGGTCAACAAGCGTCTGAACATTAGCTAGCAGTGTGCCCAGGTGGCCAAGAAGGCTGATGCCGTTCTGGCCTGTATCAGGAATGGTGTGGCCAGTAGGATGAGGGAAGGCATTATCCCTGTGTACTCAGCACTGGTCATCTAAACTGCCCAAGGGAGTGTCTCTAACCACTTACTTGACTGCAAAAAGTATCATGAACTAGGATGTTGAAAATAAATAACTTCCAAATCTTGCTACTGGGTGAGTTAAACTCTCAATCTTTCTGATAAATTCTTATGGGTTTAAAGCGATATTATTTTATAAAATCAACCAAAAAAAGAGCTTTTAAATAAATGTATTGACAATTCCTATGTGCTTACAAACAAAACAAAAACCCAAACCAATTAAAAATAGAGAAGTGTTAGCTTACTGAGTTATACACTACGTTTTCATTGCATCACTGAGAGCTTGGGTATTTGTGGCATTGCTGTACCTGATATGACTTACAAATGCATACAATGCCATCAGAAGTTTTATTTTTTTATTTACAAAATATATCAGCTCATCTTGACTTCTTCCTTAGTGGGAACTGAAGAATAGTGGGAACTGAAGTTTGGTAGGAAACCTATAAAGTTCAGAAAACATAAATGGATGCAATTTTTGGCTATACAAAGAACAACCAAACAAATTAAACACCTGTTAGAGAAAAACTTTCTGATTTTATGAACAAATGTCCCACTTTGGTTAACAGAATTGCAGTTAGTCGTGTTGATTTGGCTCACACCTGACTAGCAAGCTGGAGGAGACAGACAGAAAGACAAAGATAACGATTAAGTGGAGAGTGGAACTACTTGAGACAGAAAAATTAAGGGGTTATCGGATGACAAAAGTATGGCTGTTGCAAGTGTTTCTATTTTGAAATAGAGGAATAATTAGTGTGGTGAAAGAGTTATATCTCTAAGTTACAAATTGCTGGAAATAGTACATCCACTAAGCTCTGTCCAAGAGTGAGATTCATGCAAGGGTGAGGAAACATTATTATCTGCAGTCTTTGGAAATACTTAAAATGAAAAGTAACATCAGAAATAAAAAAAAAATGCCCTGGCAAGACTACAGATATAAAATATTTCAATATTTGAAACAGGAAAATTTGTAATTTAATTCATGTCCTCATATAAAAAAAGTTGGTTTACAAACAAAATAAATTAAAATCATGTAGAGTATTTATTTGTACTCAAGGTATAGCTTGCATTTGTACTTAAGGAACAGCTTTTATTTCAACAAATATATACATTTTAAGCAGACAGTTTCATGTTGACCTGGAGATGTATCAGGGAAAAAAAGAATTACTCATGGTTTTGCTGATCAGATGGTTTGACCTCCCTGCAAGAGAGGTAACTAAATAGTTTCAGAATTTAGGACATCAGAAAATCTTTGCTTACCATGACTTTTAAAAAGAAATGTATCATTGCAAATCAACTGCATGCTCTTGCCTGAGAAGAGTGAAAGAAGATAATAAAGATTTTTACTGTTGTAAAGTTGTTCTAACATATATGAAACAAGGGCATGTATTAAGTGAAATCTCATGAAATATGAACTCAAAGATTTAAATCAAGATAACTATGCATTTCTTCACTAAATCTTTATCAATTATGTTGATCAGAAGAACACAACTACCAGTTTCTTCAGAGAAACTTGAAAATTTTCTTTTCTCTTCCATATATATTGGAACACTAATGTTGGCAAAATTTTTCTGCTACAAATAAATCTTTGTAAATTTTTTTCCTCCCTCTCCCATTCCCTAAAAATTTGAACAGTTATTCAGAAAAAAAACAAAGAACAGCAGTGTTCCTGTTATTTTTTTCCCTTTTTTCATACTAAAGTGATTGACTGTAGTCAGACGTATTTAGAGCAATCAAGTGAAAGAAATGGATTATAGAAGATAATACTTACAAGTTTCAGGAAGAATTGGTTTTTATAAATAATAGGTTTTGCTTATTTTTTTATAATTTCTTCTTATCATAATTCATTTTTCTTGTCTTCCTTAAAAAACCTGTGAAATCCTTGATCTTTCTAAACCAAACATCTCTGAATTAATTTCTGTTAGTTTTATTTTATTCCAGTGAATTCTGAATAAGAGTATCACAGAATCACAGAATGATCAGGGTGGAAGGGACCTCTAGAGATCAGCTAGTCCAACCCCCCTGCCAGAGCAGGATCCCCTAGGGCAGCCACACAGGAACACATCCAGGCAGGTTTTGAAAGTCTCCAGAGAAGGAGACTCCACAACCTCTCTGGGCAGCCTGTGCCAGGGCTCTGTCACCCTCATGTTGAGGTGGAACTTCCCATGTTCTAACTTAAACCCATTATTCCTTGTTCTATTGCTGGGCACCACTGAGAGGAGACCGGCACCTTCCTCTTGACACCCACCCCTCAGATACTTATGTACGTTAATAAGGTCCCCTCTCAGCCATCTCCTTTCAAGGCTAAACAGCCCCAGTTCTCTCAGTCTCCCTTCACAGGAGAGATGTTCAAGTCCCTTAATCATCCTCGTAGCTCTCCATTGGACTCTCTCCAGTAGGTCCCTGTCTGTCTTGAATTGGGGAGCCCAGAACTGGACACAGTATTCCAGGTGTGGTCTTTGATCATGGTGAGGTACAGGTAAGTGGTCACTGCACAAGCCGCAGCTACTGTTCTTTTATTCTCACAGCAACCACGAGGCCTTTTGGTAATTTATTTGATTGTCTTCACATGAAAGCTATTCACAGCAGTGAACAATGCCAGGTTTACCCATTAGCGTCATCTGATTTTCATACTTGTTAAACATCTGGGTTAATCTTTTGTCACAGAATCACCCTAGTTGTTAATAAAAAATTTGTTATACAATGTAAAAAATAATTTAATGTAATTTACCTGTCTTTCTTCATGCAGAGCCTCCTAATATCAGGGAACATTAGGGAGGTCTCTGCCATTTTTAGAATGTATACATAGAGTTGTCATGTGCTCAAACTACCACCTTGTTTAAAAAAAAGATTAATGAATACAAAAGCTGTAAAGCTCACAAAACTTTAATATATGACAGAAGCATATACTCTTTTAAGTCGTTTCGCTGTCTAGAAATAATTACAGTATGATCTGTTCAGTGAATGAATTGATCTGTGTGGCCAAAGGCATGAAAATAGTACATCAGAAAATTTTTTCAAGATGTCACATTGCAAATCTAACTAAAAAGAGTTTCTCTGTCATTTCTGCTTTTTTGGAAAACCAATTAATATGCTTATCTTTAGTATAATGATTAGTGCATCTTTTAGTAGAAAACATACATTGAGTGCTTAAAAAATAAATTGAAAGGAAAATACTTTACCTTATCACAAAATGGCCAGTAATTATTCTCATATTTGTGTACTAATGTGCAATGGTCTTGGAAATTTATTATTCTATACTCACACATAGTGAATGAATCAACTAATAATAGCCCTATTACTAAAGACCTTTACCTGAAACACACATTTTAAAACCAAACAATATATTAGCAACTAAATAAAAGCAAGTTACTTCTAAAATAATTTAGCATTTAGCAAAATTGGTAATTAAATTTAGAATAAACTGATAATCCAAATAAACAAAATGAAGAAAAGCAACAGAGCCCCAAATGGATGTCAATCTCAAAATCATTTAGGTAAATTGTATCCAACTATTACAATAAAAGCTAGACACCTATTTATCTCTTTAAGAAACTGGAACACAGTAATTCTGGAAAGTGCTTATATTGTTACATAGGTAAAATGAAGTAGAGTTTTTTTTAGATGCAAGAGTTTCATCAACTTTTGGTGCGGGTTAATGAGGAATTAACTTAAAAGACTGTATAGGAATGATATAGTGCAACCAGAAGAACTGTAATGCAGCCAAATTCAAAACTTGCAGTCAAAAAACTCAGAAAATA
The DNA here is from genome assembly GCF_000703405.1 of Apaloderma vittatum. Classification (NCBI taxonomy): domain Eukaryota; kingdom Metazoa; phylum Chordata; class Aves; order Trogoniformes; family Trogonidae; genus Apaloderma; species Apaloderma vittatum. The sequence continues at coordinate 35,164 of NW_009718644.1, read as the reverse complement.
TCTTTATTCAGACTTGTCATTTATTCATTTTCACAACCCAAATTACCTTTTGATGAAACATTTCCACAGAGTATTTGTAGAACAAAGATTTTTTAGTCTGTGCTAGATTTTGTCAATCAAATGTCCAGAGGTCTTGATAAATTTTTCATAAAGGTCTGAAAATTTCTCAGGGTGTCACTCTTCTACCACATCCTGCCAGACTGACTTACTGTTAGTTAATCTTTGTTTTATATGCAGGAGAACTTAGTTCTCATTATAAGTACCTCTTGATTAAAATAGGTATAATTGTCTTGACTTTAGTTCAGTAGGTGTCTATGCTGCTGTGTGGAAGAGGTGACCTTGTCCCTAAAAATAATCAGACAGCTTGACTCGTTGTTGATAAACACATAAAAGTGCAAGATGTTAAAAGTTTCCATTAAGAACATTATTATGATCTTTGATTTACTGCTTTGTTTCATTTTAGAGAACTCTTGTAAGTTTCTAATTACAGATGGAAAACCTAAAATGCTCTCCATAAAGATAAGCAATAAAAGACTTCAGATCCTTATACTATGAAAGTATTGTCTAAGGAGCAGACAGTACTCAAAAGTCTGAACATAAACGCAGTAAAATATTTTTATATTGAGAGTACATCACTGGGAAATTCCACAAGCATATCATATTAGTGTTTACCAAGGTCTTTAAGAAAGTACTCTATAACAAAAGAAAAAAGGAAACAGAACTTGTCATGATTATTTCAAATCAGTATACCCTGTATTTCTGTCAGTATGAAAACAATTTATAAGGTCACATTTTAATACAGATTTCCTATTGTATGGCTGAGATATTAATAGTTTACATAGGAAATTATACATGCACTTGTAAAATCAACACAGTCTTTCTAATGATTTCCAACAGACATTTGATCAGACCATTGCAGATCAGAAAGAAAATGCCTATAAAAAAGTAATTTAGCATTTCCTTCTAACTTTATGGAAATGAAATTAATTCCAAATAAGTTAAATGTTTTAACCAAAGTGCTAACACAGTGTTTAAAAACAAAAATAGCTCTAAATTCAGATTTTACTCTTTTTTCATTTGTGGGCACACAGATGTGTTTGTTTTCAGCAGAACTTGTAGCAAAGCAGCAAGGTTATGTGGAGTAAAAGAGTATCTGCTCCATTAAGTTATCTGACCTAGGACTATTCAGTATGAAAGGAATAACAAATAAGAAGAATACACACAGAAGTTATGGGCCGAATTACAATGGGCACAACAAGGAAGGAAGACCAGAACCAGCCTCTAGGGACAGGCTCTTAGAGGAGCATCTTGGGCACCACTTTGAGGAGGGTCAGCCTTAATTTATTACTGATATAAAAGGGAAAATAAGATGTAAGTGAGCATTTCTGGATATTTGAGGGATCTTGTGGGACTGTTCAAAGCTTACTATAATACCATAATTTGGAGAAGGAACAAAGACAGGGAAAAGAATGAAGCAGATTTTTCAAGGAGGAAGAATGAAGGGGGAATAGGAATGTGCGGATAAAAGGGTCCCAATTACATGTGAGAAGGTCACTGTGCTTCTCTTTCAACCTAAATACATGGACATACTTCTTTATTGTGAGGGTGACAGAGCACTGGCACAGGCTGCCCAGAGAGGCTGTGGAGTCTCCTTCTCTGGAGACATCCAGAATCTGCCTGGACAAGTTCCTGTATGATCCTGTAAGATCCTGTAGCTGATCCTGCAGCTGATCCTGCTCTGGCAGGGAGGTTGGATTAGATGATCTTCAGAGGTCCCTTCCAACCCCTACCATTCTCTGATTCTGTGACTACACACTGCAGAAGATCCATGCACTCTAGCCTCTCCTCTTACTAAATTTTTAACTATTTTTTCCTGTGTAACCTCACTATCCTATGTCAGTGTTGCAATGTGTGTCAGCGAATGGAAAAGAAGCTTGGAGTCACAGGCCATACATATAGCTCTGTGTGAGCTATGGGTGCAAGCCAGCAACTGGAGACACCTGGGTGTATTTATCTTTCCTGAGTAAATTTGGTTGTGAATGTGTGTGTGCATGTGTCACACATTAGGAAACCTCAAGCTGGACTAGCCAGCTAGGAGTCCAACATTTGGAAAGCCACAAAGTCTGGGCCAGGGTCTGGGCATGAATTTAAGGTGGATTTAGGTTTTGTGCTAATGATTGAGAGATCGGTGAGAGTGTGTGTGGGTGCAATACCTGTGTGGGAGAAGTGTGCAAGTGCTTGTGTCTGTTCACTAGCGAACATCAAGTCAGGCTAGTTGCTGAGCAGAACACCTGCATGTTGGGTAAGGGGCTGGAAGGTCCAGCTATGAGTGTGGATATTTGAGGGATCCATGACTCTGTATGCATTTGTGAATCTAGAGAGTGAGGAGCTGTGTGAACTTTCACTACAGTTCTGACCAGTCAGCAAGGAGAAGGACTGGGCTGCTTTATGTGTGATGCTCGTGGGGTTCTGCTAAAGGCAGTACCCTGGCAGTGGCAGTCTGTGTGGTGCATGGTGTTAGCATCCTCTGTGTTTGAGCATGTGTTTCTGGGACATGGGCTTGTGTTTTTATATTTCTCAAAAGCTTTTTTTGCCTTCTGTTCATTAGAAAACAATGCAAAACTTCAAATACAGGAGGACTAAACTTCCAAAAAAGAGAAAGATTAAAGAAAAATTGCACTGTAAGTCAGCTCATTATTCTGAAAGTCAACTGATTACAACTGTAAGTCAACTGATTATTCTGAAAATGGATGAGAAAATCAAGCTGTTTGATATAAAGAAAAGACAGCAGCCAAAAGCTAGGAGTTTGTGCAAGACAGTATATTTGAAGTTTTGCTAAGAAAACATCATATTTGCCTCTAGCATATACTCATTCAGGGTGTCAATCATATCAAATTATTTCAGTACTTGTGATAGAATTTCTTTAACTCACATTAGTAATACTGCATTTCTATTCTTCCATATGCATTTCATGATGCAGATAGTAAATAAGAATTCCTGGAAACAGGTTCTAGAAGCCACTGTAGCAAATGTAATACTGTTTCTCCCCCAGATAGTAAGTATAAAAAGTAGTTATTTAAAGGGCATGAAAAATGATATAAAACTTGAAGGAAAAAAAATAAAAGCCCTCGAGCTGGCTGAAAGTATTGAAAAAAATAAGAGCAAAAGTCTCTGTACACAAGAAAATAATACTGAAAGCTTTAGAACAATGCCTTGCCTTTGAAAACAGCGTTTTGCCCCCACTCCAATTCACTCTATTCTTTCTCTCAACCCCATCTCTAACTTTTCTGCTGACTTTTAGAAAACACCCAATCGTTGCCCAGAGGAAAATATTCTTGCAGCCCAGGTTTCTTCTGCTGTGCAAAGGAGACTGCAACAGGCATTGCATGCAGAGCTCTGCTAGTGGAGATTCTAGCTGACAGCATGCATCAACTGGCCAATCAAAGCTACTTCAAAAGAAAAAAAAAAAGAGTGACAGAGAAGAGTAGAGAGACAGACAGGAAGAAGAAACAGAAGAGAGGAAACTCCCCTGTCTGGAAGAGGAGCAACATGTTAATTAGGAGTAAGCATGAGAATGAGAAAAAGCAATGTGAGTCTAACAGCATGAGCACTCAAAAGCAAAAGTGCTGCCACACAGGAAAATACTACCTCAATACATAAAAAGAAAGGTCATGGAACTGCAGATAGCAGATCACTAGTTACCCAAGAGACCTTGCAGCAGGAAAAAGCTAGGGTTTTTCTTTCTCTCAGCTCTAACTCTGAAACTTCCCTTGAGACTTAAAAAAGGCCTTCTTTGTAGATGAGCTCTACAGCACATACAGCTCTGTTTTTCTCTCAGCCCAGACCCTAACCCTAAGTGTAGGCTGAGCTTGAGGCAATGCTTCTTTTGAAGCAGGGTTAAGCCTAACAGCACTTTTCCAGGAATGTACTGTATGTACTAAACCCAGCTGACACTCTACATATAATGCATATTTTTTCCTCAGGATATTTACCTTCATTAAAGGTTTATATGACTGTGCTTCCATTTTTGAAATCCATGAACCTGGAGAGGCAGATGGCTAAACGGTTTGCAGATGGTTGAAAATGATAAATGGCTATGACAAGGTTACTAATACTACTTTTGTTCACTGTATTAGTGCAATCTGTTTCTGCCAAGGAGGTAACCCAAACTATTAGATGAATTCAAATTAACTAAATATTTTCCTTTACTTTTTGTGGAGACATTTCATAGTTTTGCTTTCAACATAATTCATGTTTACCTTTTCTGAGTGCCATTTTTATATGCTGTGTAGTTTTACAGCTATTAGCTATGTCTTGAGTGACACCTGCCATTTTATCTGTATATATTCTGTACACTTTTTTTCAGGCACATTTACATGTTTTTCAAGGTCCTTGAGTTCATAGTATTCAACTAATAAAAAAAGAAAATCCATATGATCTCACAGATGCATGCAACAGCTATCCTGCAAAACTGGTAGAAGGAAGTCTTGGTGTTTGTTTTTGGTTTATTCTCTTGAATTAATGTCAGCTGCAATAATAGAGAATGGCAAAAGCACTAGCAAAAAGATTGTATTTATTTTCCCTTTGCCATTTACTAAACTTACAATGAAGAAAGAAATGGGAGATAACAAGGATTAATTAGGGAGGCAGAACCTTGGCGCAAGGTAGGGAAAACATTACTGTGGAAATAAGGGAATGGAGACTCACTATGAATCAGACCAATGGTTTGTCTGGTTAGGCCTCCTTTGCTTAATAGTATCCAGCACTATCTATTTTAGAGAATAAGGTAGGAAAAAACCTAACACTGTAGTCACTAACATTCCCACTAATTCAATGTGGCCTTAATTTCATCTCCATTTCATTTCTGGGCAGCGGATTTTTTGTTTTTCTTGTAATGATTTCTCAGTAATTTTTTTAAAAGGAAAACAAAAAAAACCCACCAACAAAATCCCAGCCAATTATTAGCACACAACAAACAGATTTTTTTCTGTATACTGTTTTGTTTTTAAAGTTTTGTTCTAGCAGTTTATGATGCCCTTGCTATTTTCACCAGGGAATTTTATCCACCGTTGTTCTTCCTGCTCCACAAGCTTTATTAAATTCTGCAAAGCTCTTCAACATCTTTTCAGATTTTACTAAGTGTATTTATATGCTAAATATTTCTGACATCAATTTTACTCAGGGTCTACCATTACAGACATATTGTAGTGGTGTAGTTAAAGCAAAAATTTCTATTAGTCTTTTTTCTCTCACCTAGTTCAAATCAAATACTCTGTCTTTCATGCCCTTTACAATAAAAATGTTAATGAGAGTTTATGGGTAGTATTTTAGTCATCTTATATATCTGGGTTTTAGAAGTTTATGTGACTTCTTTTGACACATTTAGTCTTCATAATTTACTATGGATTTCAGCCTTTTCCTTTTTCTAGGCTTCACTTGCTGATAATCCCTTAAAAAGAGTAGTAAGATAAATTCTCCCCTTGTAAAAATAATTTATTTTCTTGTCCATGTTCCTATTTTTAATCAGAGTTATAACTTATCTATATAAAGATATTCTCAGGGAGTGTTGATCAGGAATGGATTTAATTGCATTGAGTCATGATGCTAAACCTATCTTCACCAAATTTTCGTAATTCTTAAATTGGACATCTCATGACATTTATTTCTCCTATTAGCATTTTTGCATTTCAAATGTCTGCTTCTATTTTCTAATTTCCAATATCCATTTTCTCCTTTAAGGTTTTTGATGTTTACTATTGAATTCTGAAAATGTATTTCGGCATAAGAACACTAGATATTTTCTTTGAAAATACACTTTCTTTTCACCTGTCCTTCTGTCTGGCTTCCTGCTCTCTCTCCACAGTCTCTCAGTGCTTCAGAGGTATTCACACATTCTTTGATGCTACAGTTAGCCAGAGGAAAAATCTTTCAGGACAAATCCAAGTGCCTCTGTTTCATTACTTTTAATCATTTTTTTACTAGCATGTATTTCTGAAGAAAAAAATGTCCTTTAAAAAAAAGTTCTTTTTCAAAGTTTCTGATTCAAGACTAATTTTGTCTCTGGTTTCAATACACATTCTTCTCCTAACATTAATCATGAAAGAAAACCCTTACCATTGCTACAATTGGTAGTTTTGTACACTGTGACAACTCAGAGTGACTGTTCATGTTAGCAGGTGTGTGATTAGAATGGACCCTTGCCTTGGCTATCTGGTGAATTCCATCTAATGTTCCTGATTTGAAGAGACAATCAACCACCTCTAATAATAATTATGTCCATCTCTTTTCCCCATTCTCTTCAGCTTTCTTTATGTTGAGTGCGTCAACATTAACAATTGCTTGCCAAGTTTGTCTGCAGTTTTTGCAGCTGTCTCTCCTGTTGTCAGATTTGCATTACAAAAAAACAATGTCAATAACAGAGGCTTTCAGCTATTGACAGAAGCTGGTCTGCCGTTCCACTTGATACATAAAAATTACACAGTATATTGCAGGCAACAAGAAAAATTTTGAAACAGGCATGCCCAGGTCAGATGTTTGTAGCTGTTCTTGCACCCACTACAAAAGTAACATCAAGATTATCTTGTCTACAAAAATGAGCAGAAGAAAGTGTGATTGGTAATTGTAGCATTAAAGCATGAAGTAATACATGGGCTGTTTACACACTGAAATTTTAAAATATTTTCCAAACCTCTGCCCTAGACTAAATTGCCTTTAGTCCGTAAGATAGATTGCCCTCTTTTCAGGCTCCACATATGAGACCTAAGGAAGAAAAATATAGAGAAAAAACTTAGTTGGTTTAAAACATTAAGTGCTCCAGAATTTTTGCTTTTAAATACCTCTACCACTTGCCTTCTTTAGTCACTTCTTATTTCTCATAGAAGTCTAAATCTTGAAAACTCTGAAGAACTAAAGAATGAGTTTTACCCGAACTGGTTGTGATCAACTACTATTGTGTTGTGTGCGGCCTTTCTTGTGCTTCGGATTGCATGTGTTATTAGGAGCTGTGAAAAATAAAAGTACAAGTTGGAGTTTATGAAAATGTGAGGTAAGAGATGACAGTAATTTCCCCAAATGAGAAACCAGCATAGTTAAAGTAACTGTAAAATCCAACACTACATAAGCCTGAGCTGTGTTTTACTTACATCCTGAAGACATGCCAATGAAAGCAGCTAATACAATTTATTCCCTCAAACTGTTTAACCAGAGAAAATTTAATGAAAAGGAAGTATTTTGCAAATTAATTTCAGGTGATAAAGGATAAGCATGGTAGGGTCCAGTGTTGAAGACTATACATAAACTGAGATACTGTTTGCTGACCATTACCTACCACAGCTAATAGACGTTTGAAGAAATTATGAGCAAGATCCAAGAAACCAGTTTTAGTCTTACTGGTAGTTTCCTTCAACTGAAAGGATAGATTGTGGCAGGTGTTTGTGTTTCCAGTCCTGTAAGGCAAAACATTACCTGCTATTTTGCCAGAAGGTAGCTTACTTTTATTTAAAGAGTTCTAAAGTATTTAAAGTTATCTCAAAAAAAAATCAAAAAGCATAGTCACAAATCTAGTCAATTCTACTGAGCTTGTGAATCCGTATAAATCAGTACCTCAGGGCAACCTGCAAAGATACATGTGTGAATTTTAGAAATTGTAGCCTATTCCTCATTAAAGCAAAGGTTTGGCATCAGAGCAGGGCAGGATTCCAGTCTTTTTTGACATAAGGCAGGCAGTGGAGTTATAATTCCTTTTTTTCATACAATCATATAATGCTGGAGGTTGGAAAGCACCTTGGGAGGTCATCTGGCCCAACTTCTCTGTTCAAGCAGGGTGATCTGCAACAAACGACTTTTGAATATCTCCATGGAAGGAGGTACCACAAGCTCCCTGGGCAACCCGTGCCAGTGCTTGGTCCCCCTTACATTAAAATTGTTTCCTGATGTTCAGAGGGAAGCCCTTTTGTTTCGATTTGTACCCCTTGCCTCTGGTCCTGTCACTGGGCACCACTGAAAAGAGCCTGGCCCTGGCCTCTTTGGACATTCCCTTCAGGTGTTTGCATATATTGACAAGGTTCCTTGATGAGCCTTCTCTTCTCCAGGTTGAACAGTTCCATCGCTTTTAGCCTTTCATCATATGAGAGATAATCCAGTTCCTTCCTCGTCTTAAAAGCCATTTGTCTAACTCTCTAGATAAACTGTGGGAAGGAGACACACACAAAGCCATCCAAAGGAGTGGAAATCTGTTTCCCTCGGACTCTCTTGAGAGCCTACTGAAACCCCAGCTCTATATCGGTAATATATTTTCAATATTTAGATGATAAAAGCTGTGTAGACTAAAATTACGCACTTCATTCACCAGAAAAGCTCCCGCAGATGTGCAGTTTTATTTATGAGCTTCTGCAGAGCATGATATCTTACTGAAATTCTGAGGTCATAACAAACACCAACACTGGGGCATTACGGTAGTTTTAAGCCTGATCTCTGGATTTGGTCAGCTGAATCATTGACTGCTCTGCAGCAATTTATGTGTCCATCATAATATCATAGTAAGATGGAAATTTATGGACAAAATTTAATGCATAAGACGTTAGACTGTTCCACATTGAACATGTGTTTTGGCTGATGTTATAATCTTTTTTTTTTCAATTCTATATTAAAAGAAAGTACACTTGATTTTAAATTCTTCATATTCTTCATTGTACTGCAGTTAAATGACTTAATTTGACCAACAAAGACTACTATATGGTGATTATTTATATATTTGAGTGGCAATTAATAATTCATTTATAAGTTGTGAATAATAACAGCCTTGTGAGAATTAGCCTACAATATTGCTCCATGAATATGTATGCATTATTGTAATGTTCATCCTTCACAAGACCTGGGAGAGAGTGGTACAAATAAAGCACACAGTAAGTGCTACATTCATAAAAGGTTATTTTTGCAATTTCTATGTAAATAGACTGCTCTCTGTGGAGGAAATGTGTAGAATGAAAAAAGAAGAGGGAATGCAAACTATCTGTTCATGACTGGAGTCCTGGGGTCAAAGACTTTTCAAAGTAATTACCTTTGCAATTTCAGGGCAGCAGTCAACTTCTCATGGAGGTTAATGGAAACATTTCTGTAGACTGGGAATCTGGGTGGTGGATCTGTTCAAAATTGAGTTGGATTTTGCATTAATTAATATATCTTTCAATGAATTTTACAGATTCAGTGTGGATTTCTATTTCTTGGGGTTTTTTGGAAGAGTAAGGTGGATGGTGCTCAACCAAGTTCATATTTATGTATAATTACAAGGCCATGAATTTGCTTCTGCACGTGTGAATGATGGGAGTGTAGTTCTACGAGAAAAAATTTCCCCTGGGAGGATAGTTGATTCTTTTTGTGTTAGCTATCACTAGATGATGCGATCAGTAACAACTCAAATACCAAGTATTAAAACTGGTTAATGTAAAGTATACTACTGCATTTAGGAATGAAACACTGTTAATTTTCCTTCCTGTCTGCCATTCAACGTTAAAGCTCTAAGGATTCTGATAGTAATATTTATCAGCAATATTTATCACTGTCAATTCCTATGTTCTGGATCTCTTAGAACTGGTGATTCTCAGATTTTGACTCTGACATTGTCATTGATTGGTAAATCCCTTTTTTCTCTTTTTCTCTTTTCTCTTTTTTTCTCTTTTTCTTTTCTTTTTCTTTTTCTTTTTCTTTTTCTCTTTCTTTTTCTTTTTCCTTTCTCTTTCTCTTTCTCTTTCTCTTTCTCTTTCTCTTTCTCTTTCTCTTTCTCTTTCTCTTTCTCTTTCTCTTTCTCTTTCTCTTTCTCTTTCTCTTTCTCTTTCTCTTTCTCTTTCTCTTTCTCTTTCTCTTTCTCTTTCTCTTTCTCTTTCTCTTTCTCTTTCTCTTTCTCTTTCTCTTTCTCTTTCTCTTTCTCTTTCTCTTTCTCTTTCTCTTTCTCTTTCTCTTTCTCTTTCTCTTTCTCTTTCTCTTTCTCTTTCTCTTTCTCTTTCTCTTTCTCTTTCTCTTGTTCTTCTTTCTCTTTTTCTTCTTTTTCTTTTTCTTCTTTTTCTTTTTATTTTTATTTAATACTTGGTGGAGGTCTCAGTTCTTCCATGTGATAGGCTTATCTAGTTTTTGGTCTTCATAAACAATTGCTCTTTCACTCAAGTTCAGTGGGTCCTTCCTGCACTTCCTCCATGTAACCGTTATTTGAAAATGTCTATTTTTAAAGGGATGCATTAAGCTACATCAGCGCTATGAGATAATTTATTTAAGCATAATTTATTATTGTGGCCATATCAGAGTAATGTGTAAAACTATTATGATGAATAAAGATGAGGTTATGAATAAGCTACCAACTTCCAGTGTGTCTGATTGTAGCTGAGCGTGATAAGGTTGCTCAGATATATTGCCGAAACCATACAAACATGAGTTATTTTCTGTAATAGTGATGTAACTTTATGAATTAACATAATGTGTAGATTTTTAGTAGATGGTTACAAAGCAGAAACAGTAGGTTTTTTTTCTATGCAAGCAAGTAGTCTGACTATTGCTGGAATAATGCACCCAGGTCTGATGCCTGGATCTTCAACAAAGATTTGTAATCAATAGAAGACGACAGAAAAGCCTTTAATGTTGATTTTATGACTTAGGAAAAAAAACAGTTTCTTGGAAGAGTAACACAAGTTCTTTAATAAGTGAAGATTTTGATTTACAAGAGTCTTCAGAATAAACTTTTTGGAGGATAAATATTTCTTAAGTCATTCCAAAAAAGGACATAATAAACTCAGTAATAAAACAAATAAATGTTGTTCAGACTAGCAGATTCAAGAGTTTGAGTGATAGTATTAACAATGATCTAAATTATTTATGTTACTTCTATATTCTCTATCTTTTTTATTTCATAACTCAAGATATCTCTTAAAATATATATGAAACAAACTGATGGAGATATTGCTCAATGTTCTTCTTCCATATTATCTATTAAGATATTTATCTGTTAAAGTTATTATAATTGTTCTCCATAGATTGCAAATCTGTTAAAACTGTTATTTACTAATTTTGCCCCAGAAACATCAAACTTTAAAGGAAATTATAAAATCTGTTGCACATACACAAAAAGTTAGACATCTCTGCAAATCTACGTTTTTATTGCATTTTTTATAACTCTTCCTGGGTTAAAAATCTCTTGAGTTAGTGAGATTTATTTCAAAATATATTGAATTGTCCTTGTTACAGCATATTTCCTCTGAAGCAATACACCATATGGTGGACTGAATCCTTACATCCTGTATGGATGTTCTGCATCAAACTATAGATGATAATTATGCAGTTATTTACCAAATCTTTTTTGGTGGAAAGGTAGAAAGAAAATCTTTAGGAAGGGAAAAATATATACTCAGTGAGACCAAACCTGTATGCACACTTCAGTGGTGTCTGTGAAGCTGCAGTATTTTTCACCCTGTAATCTCGAAAGTACTAAACATTGTGGCTCTTGCCCTGTGGTGTCTTAGTCTTAGCTATAGGATATAACTGCATTTAGACTAGACTATCTAAATACTGCTGACTTCTGTTATCATGTGTCTTAGCTTCTGTGGCTGAGATTTCTTCCGTTGTAGGTAAAAACACAGAGACAGTATACCTGCTAGGTTTGACCAGCAGAATAACCCTCAGACTGGAGAAAAGAATATGGAGAACATCTTCAGAGGTTATGTCACCATGAAGCCGAGGAGGTGAAGAGAACATAAAGGAAGTGTTTCTCTGCTTGAGTCATTGAATTAAAAACTGTTTTCTTTCTGTTTTCAGTACTGTAATAGCTTGTTATTAAGTTTTTTCCCCTGCAAGTTTTGAAGAGTTTATTGATTTTTATAATAAAATTGAAAGCAACAAAATGATGCTACTCGAATATATTACTCCAGCTTATGAAACGTTTCTCTGTTGTGTATATGACTGAATGTGTAATCGTAAAAAAGAAGAGCCAGGGGCAAGCAAAGATGGGCTGACCTGTCACTGTATATATCTGCAGGTGATATCCACACTGCAGGGGTTATATGCTTGCAGCTAGCACCTAGCACCTATTTCATATATACAGTTCTGTCAGAACATCTGCTGCATTAAACTAATAGAGGCTTTACCTTTCCCTTTGGAAATCATTCTGTATCTTTTTCCAGTTTTACTAGGTTCTATTTCATGGTGTATCAAATCACAATCTAATTATATATTTCAGAAAAATTAAGTACTAACTTCCTACTGTAAGTTAGTTGGGAAGTTAGTTTCCCAGTGTGGAAAAAAAACCAACCAAACAAAAAAAAAACCAAAACAACAAAACCCACTTATTTCACTAAGTAGCGTTTCAAATAGCCATTGAAAAAGAATTTCTTGGACAAGAAGCTATTCCATTAAAACTCAGGTCAAAATGATGTAAATTACTTTCCAAACAAGTCTGGAAGGTTTACTTTCACAGAAAGTAGTATCTTCAATTGGCCAAATTCTGTAGAGTTTGCACACAGTTTTCAAACACTAACATCAAGGACTCAGGTACAATTATAAGATCAAGTATTTAATTTTACTCTCTGTTTTATATTTTAAAAGATGATAAAATGGTTTTTAAAGTTATAGCAGGAATTTCATCAAAGAAACTTGAAGATCTATCATGATGTCAGTGATCTTTTAGAATTTCCTCCATACTTGAGTAAGGGCTTCTTATTTTTATACAATGTCTTCTAAAGTAAATATTCCAGAATAGAATATCTTATAAATACTACCTCTGTTATCTCACTGATCTGAATTGGAAACCAATCAAAAACTCACTTAGGCAAACTCATTTAAAATAAATAAAATAAAATAAACCCCAAACTATCCATATTTTCACAGAAAATCTCTCTATCTTGATATTATTGTCAAACTAAACCCTGTAGTCTTTAATCCTTTTATTCACAATGTCTCTGTACCTCTATTAATTTTATTTCTGTTCTCTAGTACACTCTTTTAAAGCAATAGGGTCTAGAGAGCAAGGCTGTTATATGTTCTGTAACATCCGACATGTATACTCACAAAAATAATTTTAAAATAACATCTTCAAAAGCAACAGCTTCGTTTTTTTCTGTTTAGTATTTTCAAACCTCCCAGGAAACTTTATCAGTAAATATTTTTAGTGATCAGAAAACTGTCTACTAATATGGGTTGATGTACCTGTATGCATTGCAGATTGGTAGTCTCACATTGCTGAAAAAAATAGCTATATAAATAAACACTCCTTCTAGTACTAGTCAATGTACATTGGAGTTTTTTTCCTGCTTAGAGAGAGGTGACAGCCTACTTGGAATTTTTCAGTTAAGTGCACTTCAAGACCTCTTTCTTAAGAACACAAACTAGAGTAAGGTCCAGTTCTCAGGAAGTTGATTGGCTATATTCACAGTGATGTTAGTTTGACATTAAGGAATAGATCCAGATTTGAATCTATTTAGTCTGGAGACTAAATTAGGCCTAATTGCTAGAAATTTGAATTGCGGTATGATTGCCGTATAGCTCTTTATTTTCTCAAGGAGGCAAACTTAATCATGTATCAAGAATGTTTATTTCAAAATAGAGACTCCGTTTGAACACTGGAAACAAAATGTTATTTTACTTTTTGCTGTTAGAAGTTAATCACCCTGCAAATAAGACTGAGAGTTATGCAGTAGAAGCATATCTATTATTTTATTATGTTCAATCCAATAGCAGACAAATGTAGTTGAACTGAAAGTGTCTAAATGGGATAGATTGGGAGTGGGTTGTAGGAACTATTTCTCAGATGGTCTCATTCTTCTCTGGTATGTGGATGAAGAAAAATACCTTATTACAAACTAGTAACACCTTAATACCTCAGAGAAGCTACTTCAAATATTGTTTTCTCTACCTAATTCTATTCAATGTTACACTATTCAAAAATGACACTGATTCTGTCTTCTAGCCTAATTTAGATTCAGTAGGGTTGTTTAGCAAGATGACAGTACATGCTCAGTTTTCCCTGAAACATTTGAGAAAAATCTTCAGGATCTTCCTTGATGATGCTTTGACAGTATGCTTTAATTGTGTGAAAAAGGATGGAAGACAGCTGTGAAGAAGATAAAATATTGTAGCATATTTGAGAATAATTCCCATAGGTAACCAGTGCTTCTGTGAGGCAAACAGTCCTGACATCACATGCAATTTGCTTCTACCACAAAAAAAATGTAATACCGGACCTTTCAGATTACCAATTTCCAGGTAGTATAAATGCTTAGCTCTTACTAAAGAACAGAACAGAATGGAACAGAACGGAACAGAACGGAATAGAATAGAATAGAATAGAATAGAATAGAATAGAATAGAATAGAATAGAATAGAATAGAATAGAATAGATCAGATCAGTTGTAAAGGACCTACAATAATTATGTAGAACAAATGTAATATTTTAAGTATTTTAAGGTGTAATAGTATGTTTCAACTTTAGGCCTGCGTGCCCAATATGGCTACATCGTTCCTCATTTGTCACATGAAAGCTACACCTGCACTTGGAAGATCAAGAAAAGGTGTAGAATTTTCATGAATATAAACTACATATGCCATGTTTGTGCAATCCTATCTCCAGGATAGCACAGATAAGCAGAATGGCTTTTGAACTTTCCAGTTCAAACTTATAAGTTGGTTTGAGACAACTGCCCAGGCTGATAACAAAGAACCATGTGTCCACTTGCTCATTGCTCCCCTCACCCCTGTCCCCACAGGGATGTGGAGGGAGGAAATTGAGCTAAAAAGGCTCAGGGACTGAAATTAGGACAGGGAGAGTTCATTCACCATTTATGGTCACAGGTAAAAAATGGACTAGACTTGGGCAAAAACCAAATATAATTCTTCACCACCTTTTATAGACTAGATCAGAGGAGGGTAGTGAGAGGAATACTTAAATAAATACAATCCAATTTTAAATACACTTCCCCTACACATCTCTCACATTTTTCCAGCTACTTTTTTTCCCCTATCAGCACAATTCCCTGATGCCACATGGTGTCCATCTCATGGGCGGCAATCCTCCCCCTCCATGTGAGTTCATCCTAGCCAGCACTGTGGGTCACTTTGGGCATGTCCTCTGCTCCTGTGTGCTCTCTTTCACTGTGGCATCGTCGGCTCCTGTGTGCTCTCCTTCCCTGTGGCACGGGGCTTTCTGTACCGTCCCAACCTGGTGTTCTCGCCACAGTTGATCCCTTTCGTTTACAGGCTATCATCTCCCTGCGACTTCACTCACCTGGGACTCCAGAGAAATGCTCAGCTCTGGTGCCTTTCTCCTCCTTTTTCCTCACAGATCA
The DNA here is from genome assembly GCF_000703405.1 of Apaloderma vittatum. Taxonomy (NCBI): domain Eukaryota; kingdom Metazoa; phylum Chordata; class Aves; order Trogoniformes; family Trogonidae; genus Apaloderma; species Apaloderma vittatum. Next base: position 19,847 of record NW_009718644.1, on the reverse strand, counting down.
AGTTCCTTTGCTTTCCTCTCACCTCCCTCCCTCCCAACAGGGAAAGCTCCCGAACACAAAGACCGAAATAACAAGAGAAGGCTAAAAGAGATAAAACAAAGAGCAAGTGGTCCACTAGGTTCCCCTCTTAAATACATTGATGGCAGAGGTGCTGATTGGCCTCATCTTGATCATAGGCGGGTCCCACTTTTACCTGGGGCTGACAGAGGCTCTCACAATTTTGCAAGAACCATCCTCCACAGCCCTGCTTCCAAAAACCTCACCAGATTCAAGCCCATGAGAGCAGTCAAAAAGCGTACTTAAAAGGACAGGATCAGCCCTTCATCTTTAAGATGCTTTTTGATCTGTATGTAAAGAAGATTTATATGCAACGGAGAAGAAAGAAATGGGAAAAAAAAAATGTTTTCCTGAACAGCAGTCAAGAAGACTAATCACTAACTGAAATGCTAACTTGGAAACAAGTACAATAGGAATCAGATAGTTATAATGTTGCCTGTCAGCCAGGCTGAAATAATCCCTACACTTGTGGTCAAGGAGTGAATATGCTGCCTATCCTTGAATCAGATGCAAATCCAATTCAATTCAATCCTTCCAGGCAGAAACACTGCAAATTCAACTAAAAGAGAGTGCCTTGCTAGCTTTAAGTATAGTAAGAAATGTACCTAGCTTTTGTCACAGGCGTTATATTTGGTAGCCTTTGTTCTCATATGAGAACTACAATATCAATAATTTTAAATGGTTATTTTTAAATGCACATAATACTATTGCAAAATATGTTCTACATAGCTTTGCAATATCCTCCTACCAAAAGACGTGTCACTAACAGAAATTGACAGTTTATTTTTTCCAGGCTTGTCCAACAAGCCAGCTGAGCCAGTGACTTTACATGAATTTTCAGAAAAAGTCCTTTCCCTAGTCAGAGTCCTCTGTATTCTGCTCTCAGAAAAGTCCACAGGCTATCCCTACCTCTTTACAGAGACTTTGAGCATGTTCTTATTTGAAGCCTTTCTGAGCAGTAACATCACTAGTTAAGAGAATGAAACATTTCACCACAGCTCTGAAGCCTAATTCGTTGATGCTTTTTCTTTCCAGTGTGCACAAGGACAGTCTCTGAATCAGCATAAGAGTGAGGACACTCAAGTTTAAAATTATTTAACATTTCAAATTATTTAACATTACAGATATTGGAATATAATCATAAAAATTATGGATATTTTCTCCTTTCCTTTTGCCAGCGTTTGCTGAACACAGTAAAATGTCAGTGAAGATAGATTAAGCTAATAGGTGCACACAACATCACTTGTTCCTCTTCACATGCATACCAGGCTGACTATCAGAATGCCCAGTGATTCCTTTCTCACATTAGGAAGTGAAAGATCCCTTTTCCTGAAAATGTATGGTACTTTTCATTCCTGGTACAATTCAATTACAAACCTCATGAACAGATAAAGAGTGAAACTTGAGTGTTTTAAGAAACCTATGTAAACAGATAACTAAATTCTAAATTTGTTATCCTCATCTATTGGACTTCAGGTAGATGCTTCAGATGAATTCTCATTGAAAGTCCAATTTATTGAAAAGATTGTATTCAAATCCAGTCTCGGATTACTGTATTTGACACATCCAAGTGCGACAGATGTAGAGCAGAACCATGCTGTCACAGGCACAGTACAAACAAGCTTATGCAGAATCTATACTATGGTTTTTTTCTCACATTCTATTCACTGTTTGGACCCATATGAGTACTATATACCGACATCTTTACTGCCTTAGAATTTGGAGATATTACAATCAGTTATTATCCTTTGGTTATCTTCTAACTGAAATATAATCAAAATATAATAAGATTTAGCTTCATTGATCGTCTTCCTATCAAAGTGTTAGTAATTGCGTGTGATAAATCAAGAAAGGTAGTTTAAACACTGAATTTTTAATTAGGTCATTAAACAACTGTAATGCACATTTGACAGATGATTTTTTAATATGCAAAAGAGTGATCTCATTAATTCTATCATTTTTTTTGTATACCTGATTGCCAGTGAAATTCAGGTAATTATGAGAAGAAAAGTGAAGGTACATATCCATATAATATATAAGCTATTTGAATTAAGCTAAATGTTATCTCTGTTCTGCACGACTTATGTAGCAACTCTGTATTTGAAGTGAGAGATCTTCATATCTGCTGAGGAAGTTAGCAATCACTGCAGAGAATTTGAAATTATATTTGGCTGATACTGTTCCATAGTCCATGGAATCATGTTAAAAGGCAGTATATAAGGAATCACCTACAGAATAACTCGGGCTGGGACTGAAGGCTTATACAGAGTCTCATATGAGGTTGTTCAGGACAGTTAATTCTTACTGGTGCAGATTCAGTCCTGAGTACTTTTATGTGGTACTATAAGTGAAGGATAGTTTTTCACTCCTGACAGTAAACGGAATATTAACATAGTGCATTTTTCTATAATACTTGCTATGGATATTTATAGATTCAGGGTTAATTCTTACTGGTTAATTCTTACTGGTTAATTCTTACTGGTGCAGATTCAGTCCTGAGTACTTTTATGTGGTACTATAAGTGAAGGATAGTTTTTCACTCCTGACAGTAAACGGAATATTAACATAGTGCATTTTTCTATAATACTTGCTATGGATATTTATAGATTCAGGGTCAGATAGACCATAGGAGGCTGTTAGTCTTACCTTTTTTTCAAAGCAGGGTCAGCCACGAAGTCACACCAAGTTGCTCAGGCCTGGAGACTGCACAGTCTCTCTGGGCAAGCTGCACTAATGCTTGACTCTGATCATTACTTCAAAGTTTTTATATTCAGTTTGAACCTTTCATATTTTAGTTTATGCCTACTGCCCTTTTCCTACCAGAAACCACTGCAAAGATCCTGATCCCATCTTGATGACCTCCCCCTAGGTGTCCCCTGGCTTCTATGAAATTACTCCATAGTCATGCCTTCTCCAGGCTGAACCTGCCTCTCCTCACAAGGTATGTACCCTGAGCAGTGCAGTGTTTTTTCCACTATACTCTCCCTAGATTATTGATTTCTTTCCATTTGGGACCAAAAATTAGATATAGTGTTCTGGTTGCAGTCTAATGAGAGCTGACTAAAGAGAAAGAATAATTTCCCTTGATGTACTGGCTGTGCTTCTTTTAATACAGCACAGGAGGCTCTTGTCTCTCTTTGCTGCCAACACTAGTCCACCTACCAGTTTGGTGTCATCTGCAAACTTGATCAGGGTACACTGGCACTCCTTCCAGTCTTTTGGGAAGGTATCAAATGGGATTGGTCCCAAGACAGACCTCTGTGGCAGTCTGCTTGCTACCACCATCTAGGCAGACTATGACCCATCAACCATTGTTCTCTGAGCCTAATAGTCCAACTACTTTTTATTTATTTATTTTATTATTTTAAAAAAATTGTTTTTTCCTGTCTGATTGTCCATGCATTCAAACCACAACACTCCAACCCGGATACAAGATTACTGTTGGGATAGAGTGTCAATAACCTTCCTAAAGCCTAAGCAAATGGCACCCAGTGTTCTCTTCCCTAGAAATCCAGGTATACCATAGAAAGCAATCAAGCTTGTCAGGGATGATTTTTTCTTGATAAACTTCTGCTGGCTATTTCCAGTCAGCCTTTTATTTTCCAAATGTCCAGAAATTACCTCCAAAAGGATTCATTCCATGATTTTCACAGGGACTGAGGTGAGGGATTGACCAGTCTGTAGTTCTCCAGATTGTCTTTTCAAGCTTTTTAGAAGATGAGTGCAACATTTGCATGTGTCTATGCATTCCTCTATGGGTGTGATATTTGCATTCCTCTATTAGTTGTACATATCCCCTGAGGCACATAACTTTTGAAAACTATACATAACTTTTGAAAATGATAGAGTTGTCTAGCTTTCAGAACCCTCGGATATAAGGTCTCCATCCCAGGGACTTATAAGCTAACCTTATCTGAAGTGATCCTTGACTCATCCCTACTCACTGCAGGAAAGTCTCTTGAATGCTGGCTTTTAAAAGCATAGGGGCCAGGGACACCTTGTAGATTGAAAGTTTTTCTTCACATCTTTTTGCTGGGGCAAAGAATACATTCAGTACCTTGACCTAATCTGTCTCTAGTTTTAATCTGTTCTTCCAATATAGTCCAGAAAATGCTTAACACTGTGAGTTTTCCACAAATATAATTTTTTAATACTTTATCAATGTTTTTTTAAAAAATATATGTAAATAAAATGTATTAATAATTTTAAAGTGAAAGCATTTTACTCAGAGTTTTCTGTATTAGCCTATGGGAACAACCTCATGTGCCAGTGCAGGTTGGGCACTGATACGACGCAGGATGAAGCTAAACAAAAGAAAATGTTTCTTCGCACAGCAGATCAGAAGTCAATATGTTGAGCAACCTAAAGCACACATGGCCTTGGCCAAGCTGGGCCAGGCCAAGGGTCTATATGGTGCAGTACACTGTCTTCTGAAAAAGTGATCAGACCAAATACGACTGTTCTTACCTTCATACAATCCTTCACTGCTCTCCCGAGTCCTTTTATGGGGACGCTTTTACTTAAAATATCTCCAAATGAGAGTTTACTATGGTCTCCTGTGTACTTGAGTCATCACAAATTCCTGAATATCTTTATTAAATCCAGAAACTTCAACAGAGTCATCTCCTTCTTCAGAAAATTAAAAATAAGATGCACGCAGAAAGTGGGATCTTGGGGCTACTGATACACAAGCACTCTACAAAGGCAAAAAAGAAATTATCACAGAAAAGATCAGATCATAATAGAAAAACGTTACGAAATACTTTTTCACTGTGAGGGTGACAGAGCACTGGCACAGGCTGCCCAGGGAGGTTGTGGAGTCTCCTCTGAAGACATTTAAAACCTATCTGGACGCATTCCTGTGTGACCGACTCTAGGTGATCTTGCTCTGGCAGGGGGGTTGGACTAGATGATCTTTCAAGGTCTCTTCGAACCCCTAGCATTCTGTGATTCTGTGATTCTGTGAATATTAATTTTAAAATTAATATTTTTTAAAAAGTGGAGACATTATGCAGATGTTATTAAAATGTAGAAACTATGGAACTGAGGAAAATTTCAAAAAAGTGTTGACATTCATAAATTATGTGTGAAGCAACATGGCCTAGTGTTTTGGGAAAGCTTGCACTTAATAAATCTTTTTGAAGCAGACATTTTCACTGTGTGAAATGAAAAGGTACACATCATAAAATTGTTGTTTTTTTCTTTGGTGGGGAGAGGAAAGTAGAGGGGTTGGAAACCACAGCTTTTTTTAAAGAAAATGCCTCATAAAGAATACAGAAAGTAATGGACCTCTTTCATGACCAAGTCACTTCTCTGTAGAAATTGGGCAATTATTACTGCTGTAGGAAAAAAAGTAAAAAATATACGCACATCTTGCTTTAATAAGGCCATCTCTACACTGATCACTTTTCAGTTTTCCAGTTCTGTCAAATTTAAAAGCAAGTTTACTATCACAGAAAGTATACTATTTAATGTGTGCAAAATTCTTCTCTCAGGAAATTTCTGTCCTGTTATTTCATGTATATAATCATAGAATCATAGAATGTTCAGGGTTGGAAGAATGCCAGTCTTCATCTATAGACTTACTGAATAGATAGGAGCATAGAATTATCACATCTGTCTTATGAAAAATAAGAATAGAGAATAATTTCTCTTGTAATTTATTAGCTATCTGGTCACATGACAAAAGGTGATTTTTTGACACATCCTGCTGACCTACTGCTCACTGACTCAACATAATGGTACTTTAATATAAAATTACTTCAGAAATGAAGTGGTGTAATGGAGGCAGACAGCTATTAGAGCTCAGCTGATGCATGATAATGCATTAAGCCATAGTGACTCAATAGCTTCAGCTCATTTGATAATAAAGTATATGTAACCCTTTATTTATGCAAATTACAAAGCTCTGGGTAATTCTTTGTGCTTCTACTAAAATATTCTTCAGTATTATTTTTGTGATAGTAAGAAGAAAAGTTTGTTGTTTTATTTTCTTGAATATAAATGCAATCTCAGTCTTAATGTTAGAAATTACTAGGAATTGATAAAAATCAGAGAGAATTTACTTCATTTTGGTGGAAACCACACACATTCATAGCTCTATAATAATTCTGTCAAATTCCAGCAATTATTGTAGGTTAATACTTTGAATTATGACATGACAATCTTAGTATAGCTTTGTTCCAACACCATTTTTTTCACTAGTACTGAAGTGAAATCAATGTTTGCAAAATTGTTTTGCTACATTATTTCAATCCTCAGAAAACCAGTAACTGTTCTAGTTAACAAAATGTCGGTATATATCCTTAACTAACAGTAGTGATTTGAATTCAGTGCTACTTGAGGTACATTTGATGCTCTATTAATATGATGTCTCAGGAAGAAAGAAATAAGGATCAAATTTTATGTTTTTGAACACTTGTTTCAAAAAAATCTTTTTGATAAAATCTTCTGATTTAAATGTGTTTTCAAAGCTGGAAAAATGTACAGCTGAATATAAATTCTTGAATAAAAAGCCATTGAAGGGTTGAACACTTTTGTCTGCAATGGCTAGTGAGGACAGTTTAAATTCTGTTGTCCTTCTAGAATTTTAACACAAATAAAAGACAGGGTAACACTTTTTAAATAGGTAGATCATGAACAGTCTGAGTTTTCTCCAGTTATCTGAAAGAACGTTAGACTGAAGAGTGTACCTAAACTCCAGTTATTTTGGTTTCAGATGCTGTTGAGTTAGAACATCTTTGAACAACTGTCTGGAAGAGAGAGTTAGAAAAGAGATATATAAGCAGCTAGTAATAAGTTACCATCAATTTACAGAACTCATTGGGAAAAATATTAGCTGCTACATATTCATACAAAGAGATAAGGACAGACAGTAGTAGTTAGAATAAAGAATGTAACACGTAGAGAATTTTGTGTTTGATTCCTTGAAGCTGGTATAAAGTACTCCAGAAGGAAGCAATACAAACAACTAGAGTAAGGATATAGCAAGTTCTAAAAAAACCCCCAAAGGTTACCTTTAAATAGAAATTCCAATTTATTTTCATTTAACATTACATAATATTAGTCTCATTTCATAAAACTACAAACAGTATTCTTCCTAAAATTCAGCCTCAGACTCTCTGTGTGTCTACTGTACCCTCTTCTGAAAAAGCAACCATTGCTAATGCTTCTGTAATTGCCTCTAAAGCACACCAATTCAGCAGTACAAACCTACTGCTACTAGAATCCAAATATCAGCCTCTATGTGATGTTCTCCATATTAGTCACAGGGCATTGAACAGAGAGCAAATAAAGGAAGAGACTCATATACTACCTCTAATAGGCAATCAATGACAGATGTTGTATAAAAAAAATGAGGAAAGGTGGTACAATATTACACTGAATGGTGCATATACATATACTGTGGGCCCAATCCTGAAAATTTTAGTTGTTCATAATAGGTATTATATTTTATGAGAATTTTGCATCCCTAGGGATTACAACTTCATGTGTTGCTTTCTAGATTATGCAACAGCATTACATCAAAGGTATTTTACAAAATAATTTAAAACACAACTTCCAGTTTATGTTCCTTTTTATTATTTCTTAAAGATAACTATTTTCATTGATGATATCTTCTAAAGTAAAATTCTACTCAACTTTGACTTATTTTTACTTAGATGGGAATAAAATACAAGTATTAAAGTAAGCGTATTGAGTGATGGTGCTTTTTGGACTTAAATGACGATATTTGAATGTAGTGAATTATTCCATCTATGGATTTGTACAGTTAGATTGTGAATTATTTTCATTGTATCTCTAACTTTACAAATGCTTATACATTTGAGAAGCTATTGTTTTGTTACTTTTTTCTTTGTCTTTATGTACCTTAATAAAAACAGTTCTGAAGACTGAATATTTTCCATCCAGTTGAGATTCAAGCATATTCTGTGTTACTTTAGCAAACATCCAAGTGTCTTAACAATTAGAGCTGACAATCAGAAACTACTGACATAAGCAAGTTTCAGACTTGCTTGCAAAGATAGAGCAAGACTTTCTCTTATCTGCTGGACATACTGGAGATTCTGGTTTTAATCATATACACTCCTTGTTGTCAGTTTACAATCCTCTTAACTGTATCAAAGGTAAAATACAGAGAATGAGCCTGCAAGAACTTAAATGAAAGGCTTAATATGCAGGCCATCATATTTACCCAACAGAACAGATAGAGATTTAGAAAAGTGGGTAGAAAACTATAGATCCAGCAGTGTGGGCTTCCTCATTAGAGATAATCCTAAAGAAAGATGTTTCATACACTGACATACTTGTACACATCTAGGAGGACTTTTGGTCAGCAATGACTCTCTGCCCTTGGTCATAGCACAAAAAATTACTTTAATGCAAGGCCCAGTACTTGACATAAGGTTAATAATGCTCTTAGTTCATAGTTCTTAGACCAAGCTCGGATGAAAATTTCCACATTACCAAGAAAATTATTTTCTGCTGCTAACATTACCTCCTTTTTCTTTTTTTCCCCTTCTTTTCTCTGTAGACCTTTGTATTCTTGCACTGTATCTGAAAGACAGAAGTTATAAAAATGTGGAATAACATAGATGTGAAACATTTTGCTTGTTAACTTTTAAATTTCCTCCTTTTTAAAATTAATACAAGAAATAGAAACATGCTCATTCTTAGCTGGATCTATTTACTCCTAGAGCACTGATTTGGTTTAGGACATTTCTGGGATTGTTTTTGTTGTCTGTATGTCTGTTTGTTTGTTGTGGAGGCTTTTTTCCTGTTAATCTTTCACTGAGATCAAGATAGTACTCTTGCAGATGAAATATTGCTAACACTTCAAGCAAACATTGACACAATGATTCTATTTACCAACTGGAGTTGATGCTGGCAGAAGCTTCTGGAATTGTGATGCTTTATACCAAACTTCATGAAGAACTATATGTGAAAATTTGTCACAAAAATTATGATTAGTCAGAAGAATGACTTAAAAATTATTTGAGAACCTCATAATTCTTCAGAATGAAATACTGCATTTTGTCTACAGCGAAAATTTTATTGAAAAGTCAAAATGACATGGAAGAGAAAGAACATAAATGCAATATTTTCTGTTTGTTTGTTTTCTCACTCAGATTTTTCTTTCTCTACTTTTTTGTTCCTTTTTTTTTTCTCATGACAGTTCCTCTTCCTAAATTAAAGAAAAACGCAGTAAAAATTTTTATTTCTAGGTAAGTGTTCCAGGAAATTCATCATCTCATATGACAGCCTCTAGTATTATGCACTTTGTTTTATTATTTGTCAAGTAGGAGTGAATGAAAGATCCCATCTGTGTTTTTGAAGGTTTTTGCATTGCAAATTTATTAGATAATATTAAAATGGACAGATGGACAGATAATTTTGCCTTATTATACAGTCACGCCCACAATGCACGTATTGTTATGGAATAAAGATGTTCACTTTCCACTTGTTGCCCATCCAAGCCAGGCAGTGTAGTCAAATAGAAAAAGACCAACTGTTTCTGGCTGCGTGATATGGATCTTGTTCTTGAACTTGCTATGGTTTAACAGTTCATGATTAGATTTTTTTTTTTTAATATGTACTTACAAATATCTCCAAATACACCTGTATAACAGGAAAATCCAAATGGGTAACTGCAGTGACACAGATTATATAAAAATAAAAACCGACAAATAACATACGGCATTTATTCATGTAACTAGTTTCTTGCACCTCAGAAAACCACTGAAAATAAATTTTACTTTATTGCTCCCACCACTATTGGTTACTACCACTTTAATAAATTTAGAACTCATGTAGACAATTGTCCTGCTTTGAGCTAAACAGAAACAATTCTGTTCAGTGATTTTTACTTCTCAGCTCAGTCTCTTCCAAGAGGCTGCACTTTCTGAAGTCAGCAGCATGTTTTTGCAGACAGTGTCTGCTACTGGCAGTGATAACACCTGATGTTTGCAGTTGCTGCCTAGCACTGGGATGCAGAAAGGCTCTTGCTGATACTTGCTCTTATAGTGACCAAGGCCACTGTGGGACCTTGTGTGCCACGCTGCGGGAGCCTGGAAGTAAGAGATGTCACAAGGAAGTAAAAGGTGGCATCTCCAGTCAGTAACAGAAAGGACAGGTGACCAACAAGGGTATTCTATTCCATATATATCAAACTTAGTACAAAACTGAGAGATCAGGCCTTCTTCTGCAACGTCTAGTGTCCAAGGAGGACTCTGTCCTATCTTCTGCTGATTTACACAAGAAATAAACTCAGAAACCTGCAGAAATGTGTAATCAATATTTTTAACCATAAGTGCTATCAGAGATGATGCCTTGCGTACAACAATTAGCTAATTAATAAATTAATACATTGAACAAGTTATTTAGAACAAAACAGGTGAAAAACAGATTTTCACAGAAAGACACAGTAGCCGAGACAAATGATGAACACAATGATATGAGAGACCTACAGGCAGTGCAGAAGATGCCTATACAACTGCCTGAAGAGTCTGCCAATGAACCAGATGCTTCTTTAGGGAAAATATCTTTCCCCCCTGGCATCTGGGTAGTGTTTGTCATCTGTAAGAGAAGATGACTTATGATTATAATATGGTGGGGTAAATAGCACCATTCCATCACTGTACAGTCATCTTTATTAAGTGTCTTTGAAAATCCATTCTGTATGTGGATTTTGTATTTCATATTTCGCTTGTGACAAAAATAGTGAAAAGTTTTTGATACCTTGATAGATAAATGGTAGAACAGATAAAGAACATTTTCTATTTTACCTATGGAAAGAACTGCACTCTCCCTTTACTCTCGACATTTCAGTGCATACTTTTTCAGACTGTACGAGAAAAATAATTAATATTTTCTTTCTTGAGATAGGACAAAGATGAAGTTAAACTGGTATCAATGACATTGAAATTCAGAGAATATTTTTCTAGTTGAAAAATTCTGACAGAATATTTCACAGATTTTTTATATATAGATAGATTGTATGTATTTGTGCAGAGAGAGAGATACAAAAATACAGACAGAGCATACCAAACCCCAATCAGACTTCACCTTTTTACCATTCTCCCAGTAAAATACCCTCAAAACAGAATCACCAGTGATCCGGGTGGTACTTTGCTTCTGACTGTATGACAGGTCTGGAATCCGTTGGACTTCAGTAGAGTCTTCATGGATTGACAAGGGATTAAGAATACAAAAAGGCCAAAAATATGACTTAGTGTTGTATTGAACTGCTATAAGAGTTATTTATTTTTAATGTCAGTACAGATAAATTTAAGTCGACATTCTGTGCTCTTTTCCTGTAAAGCAATCCAGTGATAAATTACAAATGAAAAAGGCAATAGACAGAGCGCAATGGCTGGACTATGACAAGTGAATGCATAGTACACAGTCAATTTTTTAAAAAGCCACTGTTCTTATACAGCTAAGAAGTTTTAAGAAATTAATTGCATAGTGCAGAAGTGGGCTTCTTTGTAGGTTTTGTTTATTTGAAAGGATGCTTTAGATCCTTCATTAGGGTGCGTTACCTCTGTATGTGTGTATGTTTGTTTATTTTAGTGCAAGTGATCATAATTTTGTATCTCCACAACACCAAGCTTCTGCAGAGTACTAGTAAAGCTAGTTTAACAACTAGTCTTGAGTTGAAATAAGCAATATCATCAATGGGTAATTGTCAGTACCTTGGCCTAATTGTTCTTCTGCCATTTATGTTAAATATAGAAACAGAGAAGACAGCAGGGGACATGGCAACCTGAGTTGTACTGGGACCACCAACTATTTAGACAATCTTCCAGTGGCTTTAGAGATTTTCTGCACTTTAAAAATTACTACAGGAGTGTGATGGAGAGACTTTACTGCAATATTCTAGCTAGAGAGCTATTTGAACTTTACTCAGGTCCAGTACACAGATTTCACTGCAAGGTTCAAGCTAGCAGCTTATTAGAACTTCGCTTACAGGTCCAATATGTCACTACTATAGGTTTTAGAGATACAATGGAGAAATACACTAATGCACTTTGAGAAACAAACAACAACACAACAATATGGCTGAAGTTGCTAGGCCACTGGCCATCGTATTTGAGACGTCCTGGCAGTCTGGTGAGGTTCCCACAGATTGGAAAAGGGCGAACATAACCCCCATATTTAAAAAAGGGACCAAGGACAACCCGGGTAATGATAGACCAGTCAGCCTTACCTCTGTGCCGGGTAAAATCATGGAACAGGTTCTCCTGGCAGCTGTACTAAGGCACATAAAAAGAATCAAGTGGTTGGTGATAGCCAGCATGGTTTCACTAGGAGTAAGTTGTGCCTGACTAATTTAGTGGACATCTACAACAAAGCTGCAGTGCTGGTTGACATGGGAAAAGAAATGTATGCCATTTTCCTGGACTTGTGCAAGGCGTTTGACACTGTCCCACATGACATCCTTGTCTCTAAAATGGAGAGACGTGGATTTGACAGATGGACCACTTGGTGGATAAAGAACTGGCTGGATGGTCGCACTCAAAGAGTTGTGGTCAATGGTTCGATGTCCACATGAAGACCAGTGACAAGTGGAGTTCCTCAGGGGTTTGTTCTGGGTCCAGTGCTGTTCAACATCTTTGTCAGTGACATGGACGACGGCACTGAGTGCACCCTCAGTAAGTTTGCTGACAACACCAAGCTGTGTGGTGCCATGGCCTCACTTGAGGGAAGAGATGCCATCCAGAGGGACCTTGACAGACTTGAGAAATGGACCAGTGCAAACTGCATGAGCTTCAACAAGTCAAAATGCAAAGTCCTTCACCTTGGCTGGGCTAATCCCAGACACAAATACAAACTGGGCACAGAGTGGGTTGAAAGTAGCCCTGAAGAGAAGGATTTGAGGGTGTTGATAGATAAGAAGTCCAACATGAGCCGGCAGTGCGCTCATGCAGCCCAGAAGGCCAAGCACATCCTGGGATGTATCAAGAGGAGTGTGGTCAGCAGATCAAGAGAGGTAATTCGCTCCCTGTACTCTGCTCTTGTGAGACCCCACCTCGAATACTGCATCCAGTTCTGGTGTCCCCACCATGAGAGGGATGTGGATCCATTGGAGCGTGTTCAGAGGAGGGCCACAAGGATGACCCAGGGGCTGGAGCACCTCTGCTACGAGGACAGGCTGTGGGGGCTGGGATTGTTGTCTGGGAAAGAGAAGACTTTGGGGGGACCTAATAGCTGCCTTCCAATACCTGAAGGGACCCTACAGGAAGACTGGGGAGGGGCTTTTTACAAGAATGTC
>NW_009718644.1:0-6386 GCF_000703405.1 Apaloderma vittatum | reverse complement strand
CCTCCCTGGAGGTGTTCAAGGCTAAGTTGGATGGAGTCTTGAGTAGCCTGATCTAGTTGAGAGGCATCCCTGCCCATGACAGGGAGGTTGGACTAGATGATCTCTAAGGTCCTTTCCAGCCTAGGCCATTCTAGGATTCTATGATTCTACGAATATACAGGATACACTGTTACAAAACTCAGTGATTCCCAGAAAGATGTACTAGTGTAGATTTAAGAAGCGCGCAAGTTAGTAACAATAGCAATCTTAAAGTGTCTTAGCCACTTACCTTCTCTAGGTAAGAGTCTGTTAAGAGTCTGTTAAGGCAAGACAGAGCTGAGCTGATTTAATACCTCCCTGCATCTCGCCATTGTTCACTGAAGCCTGTTCTGTGGGTATCCCCACAAGGAGAGAACCAAATCCACTAGCACAGAATGCAAAATCTAAATTCATTAAGGTAAATGTCACACAATATACTATTTCCATTTTGAAAATATATATACAATAATTTTATCATGAGAGATTTAGCACATCAAATCTGTTTTACAGTGCTAATACTAAGTGCAATAAAAACCCAGCCTTCCAAAATACTGTACAGCAGCTGAGAAGTACAGTTATCTTGGAACCAGATCCCAGAACCATAGAATACTAGAATAGCACTTGAAAGATCATTTGGTTTAACCTTTTGTGGGAGAGGAAGCCTTGATAAAATTATCTAGCACCTTATCCTATCACATCTTAAAAACCTTCAGTGATAGGGACTCCACCACATCCCTGGGAAAATTTTCTAATGATTGATCGTTGTCACTGTAAAAAATTTATTTCTTTTATCAAGATGAAACTTCTCCCAGTGTAACTTGCACTCATTGCTCCTTGTCCTCTCCAAATGATGACTGGCTGTAGCAGATTAACACAAGTCCATTGAAGTCATTGGAACTGCACCATTTAACAGAAGATTACTAGTGGACCTGTTAACCTATATACCTAGTCTGATCTCCATTCAACAGTTACACCAGGACCTGTATCTGCTCTTTAAGTTCTAGAAAATTTCACTTGGGTTAGTGAGAATTTAAATGCCCAAATAAAACAATAATTTTTTGATCAGAAGTTGTCTTCAGAGAAGACTTCTACTTAAAAGTTGTTGCCGTGATGTGTTCTGATATTCTTTGATAGAGTTCCCTCTTGACAGGAAACCACCCACAGAACAGACAGTATTTCTAAGGCTCTGGGGCCTTAAGCAATGTCTTTATACAGAGCTCTCTTATGGGGATCTCAAACTTCTTTGCTAAATACAGAATTTTATGTTATAATTTCATGAAAAACAAAATATAGCAGCCAATGAATACTCCAAGGAAACGAATACCATTTTTTACTGGTTTATGAGTTTTGCTGTTTGGCTGCTATTTGTGTGTCCTCCCACAGCTAAATAATGGTAGCAAGTGAGAAAAAAAAAAAAGATAAAAACAGTAATTCTGATTCTGAAAATTAATTTTTATATTCATTAGAGATAAAACCTTTAAACGTCCAATTGTATTTAGTCATTCTTGCAAAACATCAGCTGTTCATAAGCAAGAATTCTGTTTGTCTACATACTGGAAATCTTGTTCCCACCTATACTGTAATATGAAGATATTAAATTATACTTTTTTAATAGTCACAAATATTGGCAATGTCTCTGTTACAACATTTTCTGATAAATTAAATGGTTATATAGCATAACTGTTACCACAGATACCAGGAAATTTCAAGAATAAATCAGGTCAAACTCAATTTAACCATCTGTCATAATTTAATCAAGTTAAAATAATTCCATTGAACTTATATTTTTCCAGTGCAATGAGGGCAGTGCTACACTTAGAGAAGTATTTTGTGAATATAGTGACATGGAGAGAATTTTTTTTTTTAATTAAGAATTTCCCAACGGAAAAGGATTCCACATTTTTATAAAAGAAGTCCACGTCTGTGTGCGGGTCAGTCAAGTTAGAACACTTGATTGCTCTAGTGTGTTGGTGAAAAACACACCAGAGATTTCCAGAGTAGACCACTTGGAGTAACAAGAGACCAGAAACAATTTATCTCGTAAATAATTCAAGAATAATAATCAATTGTCCATGCAGTATTTCTAGAAATGTAATTCAGTATGCTCCCACTAGTTTGCATCAGTAATTCACTGACTTGCCATTAGAATCTACTTTACAAATTCTCTTTAATTTTTTTTTAAATTCAGATTAATGTTTATGTTATTCTAAATGAAATATAAATCACATTCATTAAAATTAATAATGATAAATGTCCTTGTTTGCATGAAATGGAAATGCATAATCAGAGAAAATTAAAGTCATATGAATTAATTAGTTCACAAAACTGGGAGATGGTGGGGTTGCCAAACAGATGCAAGTAAATAAATGGTTGGATGAATAGTACATTATCAATTTGTATGGAGGCTGTTCTGCAAAGGCACAACTGTCTCTTTCAGTTCCATGGGAAATAATTGAAAAGTTAAACTAAGTAATAAATTGATGTGTTATTTTTTAAGGGAAAAACAAATCTGCAAAAGAACCCCACAGAGTATCTGTCATGGCAAAAATCAAATTCAGCCTTACCATTTCAATTTCATTAAACATTCAAGAAAATAAGAAGGTTATTGATAAAATATAACCTTTTTTTTTGTTTAATAGAAGGTGGTGAAATTTCTAGCCTTTAGGGGGCTCGTTTCTGAAATTCTTACTGTACACAATTATTTCACAAAAAAGTTGTTGTTATTCAAACTTTGAAATGCATGCTGTGTGTGTTTCCATGTATTTCTTCTGTTCTCTGATGAGCTGATTTTATAACTAATGCACTCAGTGGGACATCTGATTAACATAATCAAAATATATCATTCCAAATTTACTTTCTGCAAATACAGGGCACACAAGCTTAAAATCCCCATAAACAGTCATTCTAACAATGGCTGCTGTACCTAACAAGATGTAATTTGTCACCAATAACAACATTTTTTCCACTGCACGACCCCATTATTGTATTGCTTTATGTATCTCTCTTCCACTTATTCTGAATACTCCAAAACCTTTCTCAAGTCCGACATTGGATGTTAATTGCAGAATGCTCATCACCTCATACTGTATGACGGATACTGTTTACTGCTGCCATAATGCAAACAGTAAATAATAATTCTAAAATTACATTCAATTGCTCTGAGTACTTGAGGCAGATAAATAGATATGTAAGAATATGACCATGTTTAATGATTAATTTATTTATTGTCGTTTGATCAAGGTGCAAGTGAGAAGGGACCTCCACTTTTCTAGGCACTGTACAAATGAAATCTGAATGAAATAGCAGTGTGGATGGGTGTGTGGACACTTTTCTGCCTCATGAGCAAGAGGAAATGCTGTGCTGGGCTATGAAAGCAGGACTGTTGGCTTCCCTCTATATCCAAGAATGTAATGTGACATCAAAGAAAAATTTTTATCAGACCATTGTCTATAATCACTGCTAGAAATTGCTGTAAGTGAATTTCTGTGATGTTACCTACACTAGACTGTGACTTTTTCACCTCCTCAGCTGTACTTAATTATGTTTCCTATGACATGCAAAAGCTCAAAGCACATTCATTCGACACATGAGTATTTTGTAAGAGGTATGTCAAGCTATTTCCGTGATTAATTTATACCTATGGACATTTTTAAAACTACTTCTCAAGTGCCCGTAACTCTTTAAGTAAAACTTAGCTGGTTATCTGTAAAGAAAACAGAAGAAATAAAACTATTGATCCCTTTTAAAAATCATTGCCTACCAAATAATAATTTTTATGAAAAAAGTTCATTGTAATATAAACCAATGAAATCTTAGAGTTATAAGACCAATGGAAATTTAAAAAACTAAAACTAGTTTCATGGTTTAACCCCAGCTGGCAACTAAGCAACACGATTATCACTTAGATAAGTATTGCAAACAAAATATCTGCATGCTAAATAGATTTTTATATATATTATTCTTATATTATTTGGCTCTTATTTCATAGTGTCCACTATTTGCAAAAATAGATAAATTTACTTTTTTTCTTTGTGGGAAGAAAACATTTAACTTTGATCAATAGTGGTCCAATAGAGTCAACACAGTCCAAGTAGCTGTCTAAGCTGGGAGTGTTTGCTACACCATGATAAAAAAAAAAAAAAAAGTAAAAGAAATAAAAGCAAATGAGATGTTTATAGCCCTGGCAAGCAAGCAGAACAGCCTCAGAGTGTGAATAAACGTTGCAATAATGTAATCATTTAGATGAGAAAAAACGTCTTAGAAAATACATTGTATTTACTTAATCCTTAAACCCCTGGCTTGCGAATCTAAAGAAACTGGCTTAGTGCTAAGTGATTTGTGTTATTCAACGCTGTACTGTAGTCAGCTGGCTGATATTTAAGACAGACATTAAAAGAAAGTAACATTAACCTTGTCCGTTTGTCATAGATCATGCAAGATAATTAGTCCTTCTGCTTCATTAGGTGCCTAAATCCACTACGTTGGCACCTGTGACATCTTTCAAAATGTATGTTAGTTATCACTAACACAATAGATACCTGCCTCTTTGATGAGTGTAAACCAGGCTATTTAAGGAAACAAGATGATAGAAATTTGTGCTGAGACCTCTCTGGAAAGAAAAATCTCAAGATAAGTGTTCCCCAGGTGCCAGGCTCAGAAGAGACCCTTTCATCTGCAGCTACCTAGTGTGTGCTTTGGCTGTTTGAGGAGATGACAGTAAAAATATGCAGGTCTGTGTGAGCTGAAGCTGAACACAGATACCAGGGTGACTATCAGGCTTCTGTCTGTTCTGAGATATCTCAGTATATGCCTCTGGCAGACATGTTTTGCTCTATAAGCAAAGAACTAAGGGAATTCAGGGATGAAAGAAATTCTTTTTTTTTTTTTTTTGGTAAAAAGGTTTTGAACCTTGGTCTTTCATAGCCCTTTGGGAGGATGATATCTCAAGATAGCTGATATTCAGGGGTAAAGCGTTGTCTCTGTTCTTTCAAAAATATGACAGATAGGAATCCAAAATCTGTGTAATGACAGTTTCTCAGTACAGGACAATTGTCATTCTTGGCCTTGTCAGCAGCAATTTCCCAAGGACAGTTTGGCCAGGATCCATTATGAAAAAGCAGTTTTGTTACACTCAAATTATGATATGGAATAAAAAAAGAAAAAAAAAAAAGGAAACACCTTATACATATATCCAGGAATATATTGTTATTATTATTAAAATCTTAATATCTTAATCCAAGAATCATTATTATTTCAATCTACATATCAGAAAAATAAAATAATATATATTCTCAATAATAGTAATGCAGATAAAATTGATATACATGCACTTCTTCTTCTGTTCCTTTGCTTATTATTATGGCCACACTTTCATGGCTCAAGGTTGAAGCTAGTACTAGTGGTGTTATAAGTCATCAGTATCAGAAATCCTTCCATGAGCATTATGTTAGTGGTGATTTCCTCCTCCTCATTCTAGGATCTACTTGCAGTCATTTTAATGTTTGCTAACACATTTTTACACCTTGCCTTTACATCTTCATTGGTTTGCAGCTCCAAATTACATCTAAATGTACCGTATATCATAGAATCATCATATAGTTCAGCTTGGAATGATCATCAAGTCCAACTCCTCTGACATTGGCAGAGACATCTTTCGCCAGGTTGCTCGAAGCTTCTTCCAACCTGACTTTGAACACTTACAGTGATGGGGCATTCACAACTTCTCTGGGCAACCTGTTATAATGTCTCACTACCCCCATTTAAAAAAAAAAAATCCTTCCTTATGTCTAAAGTAAACCTACTCTCTTTCAATTTAAAACCATTGTGCCTTGTCCTGTCACTATGTTATAAAGTCTCTCTGTATCCTTCTTACAAGCATCTTTTATTTATTATAAGGCTGGAATAAGGTCTTCTCAGTGTCTTTGTTTCTCCATGCAAAACAGTCCCAACTATCTCCACCTTTCTCCATAGGAAAGGTCCTCAAGCTCTCTGATCATTTTCATATCCTTTCACTGAACCTGCTTCAACAGGTCCACATCCTTCTAACTCTGGGGGCCCCAGAGCTGAACACAATACTGCAAGTGGGGTCTCAGGAGAGCAGAATAGAGGAGGAGAATCACCTCCCTTTACCTGCTGCTCCCTTTACCTACATTTCTTAAGTTAACCCAGGATATGACTGGCTTTCTTGGCTACAAGTGCACATTGCCAGCTTATGTCAACTTTTCCATCTACCAATATCCTTGAGTCCTTCTTCACAGGGCTGCTCTCAATCCATTCATCCACTAGTCTACTGATACTGGGATTGTCCTGATCTGGCTGCAAGACCTTGCACTGGACCTTTGTATTGGGTTGGCCTGGCCGGATTTTGG
>NW_009718643.1:8647-32130 GCF_000703405.1 Apaloderma vittatum | reverse complement strand
CGAGGGCTGCGCCTGGGGTCGCGCTCCCGCCGCGTCGTCCTCCGCAAACGGCTCCTTCGGTCTGGGCAGCGCTGCCGGTTTCACAGAGAAACGCTCGTTCAACTTCTGTGTGTAGCCAAACCCTATCACTTATTATTTATATATATTTTTTCCCCCCTATCCTGACGCTGTTTTGGCCCGTCGTGACCGACACAATGATTTTCCAAGTTTAATTCCCGCTCAGCCCCAAGACGTTCGTCTCCGAGCGTGCTCTAACGCTGAGCTTGCCCGCGACGCTCTCTGTGTTTTGGAGTGAAACGAAGCGTTTGCGAAGCGTGGAGAAAACTGGAGAAGTCTCCGATTCCTACTGTAAAAGACGCTGGTTTTGGTTTAGACTAAACTTTTCCAGCGTTTACTCTTGGAAATGTTCGGGTTCGTGCTTTGAAGTGCGTGTCTTTACGTACATCTTGGCTGAGGACACAGAATGTGGCCTGATACTCGCTGGGTTTTATAAGAGAAGGCCAAAATAAAGGCACTGAAGTTGTGCAACAGCAGCACATACAAAAAATAAAAGTGGTTTTGAGAAATACTTGTTACTAGTGATAGAAGCTTCTTGTTTGGAGCAAACTTTGCGGTATTTTTGAGGGAGCTGAAAGTCGTTTTATTTAGGGATACTGCTGTAGCTGTAATGATGCATTTCAAGAGGATTTTTGCTCAGATTTACAGGCTGTGTTCGTATCATCTTACTAGTAAACTATCTTGTTGACTCCCTCAGCAGCCTGTTTGTGTTCTCAAGCACGTTGCACTGAACTGCTCGGCAAGCACTTGTTCTCAAACGACGCGTTGCGTGACACGTCACGAAGTTTTTTTCATAATGTAAAATACAGCCCCTGGTCTGATTTGAGGATGATGTTGCTGGTGGTCGTGCTGTCAGACTGGGAGGCCTTGGTGACAGAGAGCTTGACACTGCTTTGTTGTGGTGGTTTTTTTAATCTCTCCCTGAGATATTGGAAAAACTAAATAATTTTACCTTGAGCAACGCTACTTATTAAATATTTCTAAGGGGCTAAAATGGCTTCTGAACTTTGTTTTGCTAAACTTGTAATCTCCTGCCTTCAGGAGCTTTAAGCGCAAAGAAAGAAAATCGCATTGTATTTTAGACCACTTGCTTTTCGTCAGAAGAACCGTGGGTAGGAGAGATACGGCCGAGCAGAGTTATTTATTAGACAGCCATGGGCAGCGTGGGAATGAGGAGGGTTTCCTTTATGGAGCTGCAATCTTCCAGGTCAGCACTGTATCCTCGCGTCTTTTCAAGGCTGGAAGGTAGCGCCAAATGTTTTCTTTCCTTGCAAAAATGTTGTGAAGATTCTTGGAGTTTTCTTTTCTTTGTTTCTTTCGATGATTTCTAGAAATCTGATCTCCAGTTAAAGGTGCCAGCATATCAGAAAACCGTGATCCGACTCAGATGCGCTGTATAGAAAACTGGGTATGATTTTTAGTGTGCTGTAGTCAGTTTATTGTGTTTTTATAATGAAATGTTTGACCTTTGCGAGAAGTCTTTTCACGCTATCTGCAGAACTCCAGGGGGAGGAGGGGGGGGGGGAAATGTGTAGGCAATTTTGTCCCACGCGTTTGCTTAAAGCATTTAAGCTCCGGGCTTATTTTACTCTGAGAAGCTGCCTGTTTCTTAAAACCAGGCATCGTTTTGCAGAACTGTTTTTTTCCACTTAGAGTTTCAGAAGAGATTCCAAATGAAGATTATTTTCTTAAAATGTTTAGCTACAGGATGTAACATGGAACAGTTCATTTTACAGTGATCTCTATAGCATAACAAGTACTAATATACCCTGCTAGGCCTGAAATAAATGAGGAGACAAGCAAGCAGACAACAAAATACTTGGCATACTATGATGCCTTGGCTCTTTCCTTGCAAAGTCACCAGAATTAGGAGTAGAAACCAGAGGAACACCATTGAATGCTAGCTGATGCAAAGCCTTCTGAGATAATGAGTGACAGAGAAAGGATCTTTTTGGATTTATGGACCTATTTTTGCGAGCCGCTGGCTTGCTGTTGCTTTGCCTGTAGTCATGGCAAACGCCCACTGACTTGAGAAAGGCAAATCGTTGCCTGGGGGCATGTATTAACATTAATGGGATCAAACTTTTGCCTTAGGAGGAAGGCTAAATAATCATAGTTATTTCGCTTGAGATCATTTCTGTTAACTCCAACGTTAACTCGCTTTCAAAATACTGTCCTTGCATTTCTTTTCCAGTCTTGACACGTTCTAGCTACCATATACATTTGCGCCGCTCTGCAGGCAGAAGGCTTGTCTCCAGTGTCACGAAGTAAATTATAAAAAATTTGCTTTGCTGTACAGGAGAATTTAGAGTCACTGATACGGGAAGTGAATGTGCGTTTAAGATGTTCAAGAATATTCTTGTTGACTTTGAATCCTTAAAGAGGGGTTAAATACTTCACATCCTAACAAACTCATAGCTTAACAGGCTTTACAGTTGCCTTTCAGATATTTCTTGTACGCCCCAGTGTTGAAACTGCAAGCTGTTTAACCTTTTGCAGTCAGAAACTTGAACCGGCACATTAGTTTTCAAAAATGGTTTCTATGTAGTAGTCCTTGCGAAAATAATTATTTCCAGCTCTGGGGAGAGCGTTGACTGCACATGAGAACAGTGAGAGCTTCAGGCATGTGTGGTTGTTGACAAATGTCATGACTGCTTGGGATATTTATTATTTATTTACTTCTTGTGTGTTGCAAATTAAAACCACAGATCAGGTGGTGATTTCATGCAGTACAATAGGGATTGTGGCTGACTGCACTCACCTCTCTGCGCCAGGCCCTGCAGTGTTGTTGAGTGTGTGCTTTATGCTGTTCATACCGGAGATTTTAAGGTTTCCTTTCGTTAGGTAACAATGGCAGACAAACAGGGAGAGGTGTGAAAGCTACTCAGATGGGTTTCCTGGGCTAATGAATTGGGTCTTACATAAGATTAGCTGTATTGCAGTGAGTCTAATGCAAAATTCTCCAGGTAGTTTCCAGGCATTTCTTACTGTACTTGAATTTTCTTCTTAGTTTCCTTTTCCTTCGTACTAACCACTTATTGTAACAATAACTCCAGAGAGCTTAACTGGTGTTAGCTAGGGTGTCACACTTCCACATTTTCATCTCCTTATTTAATTACTGGAGTAGACCCCTTGACAACACAGCAACTAAGGCTGTTCCCCGTTCTAATTTTTTTTTTTTTGCCTTTCCTCCCAACAGTTCACTCATAAACTGTTTCTAAAAATTGGTGCAGGTTCATTAAGAAGTACGGAAGTAAATTTTCTTCCCTAGACACCACTGAAGATTCTGCATAACACATTGTGCATTTGATCTACCTGGATAAGGCACAAGGATTTTTATGGAAAATGTCGATCATGCGGTGGTTTTCAATGTCTTGGCTTATTCCTTATTAAATAGGTCAACATTTTTTATTGTTTTTTTTCTCTCCTTTGGTTTGTGGCTATTCCGGGATTCTAGTACAGGATGTCTTGAAAAGAGAGAGAAATGCTCAGTGGATATGTGTGTGGGTTTTTTTTTTTTTACCCAGGAAATACCCACTTTTTGAAGTGAAGGGTTGTATATTAAATTAAGCATAACTGTTCATGCTGTGGGTCGTTAGGGGTCTGCAGAGAGGAATCTGACAGGTTTATTTAATTTAAAGTATGTGCTTGCTTATTGTATAGATTTTGGCACAGGGATGTGTACATGGAGTTAAATAGACACAATGGATTGGTTTGTCTTCGTGGGAGCCATTAGGGTTGATTGAGTACATAATCCTTCCATCAAGTGGGACTTGGAGAAACAAAGGAGCTGTTATCATCTATCAGGGAAAGGTTTACCTATTAGCCTTTGCCAAGTTTTACACAGCAGAACGTAGCAACTCCAAAGCTCTAAAAAGGAAAAAGAATCTTTGTATTTCACTTCTATATTCGAGATAGGCCAGAGTCGCATAGAATAGTATCATACCCATAGGTAAGCATATTCTCAATCTGAAGAGGTACAGCTGTAATTTGCTGGTAGACCTCTGACGTTCAGCTGCTTTTGGTAATGGAGACCCACTCCTGGTTTTCTTAAAATCTCTAATGTTTTCTTGAAGTATTTTCGACAGGGGACATGAACAAACCTCTTGAGGTTTTAGATTATGAAACCAATGGAACTACCTCTCAAGTAGTAGCAATTATCTTTTTGTGTGAAGAGGAGAAAAACAAGGGGGGTTTTAAATGTTAAGGAAATAGGGTGGAGCTGTTTTCAATAGAAAACTTGAGGGAAAAGCCTTAGTAAAGAAAAACTGAAGAGAAGAACAGGGAAAGCCAAACCAAAATGAAACAGTGTGTCCTATATACATGGGTACAAAAAGAGGTTCCTGTCAGCAATATCTTCTTTTGCTGATCCCTTCTTGTTGTACACGTTGCTGTGCATAATCCATTGAGAGAATAAGGAGAGGGCAAGACTGAAAATGCATTGAAAATGAAACGTTAGGAATATTGGCACAGCGTTGCTTCCCTAAATCCTAAATACTTCCTGCTGCTAGAGACCGTTGGTTTTATTATTTCCCCTGTGTCGTAGATGCATATGCTTCTTCACGTAAAATTGCCTTTCTCAGCAGACAGTTTGAATTTGGCTCTTGCCAAATTATTGTGCTTGTACTCTACTGACTCATCCTGAAGTGTCTACAGAGACTCCTGCGAATGCAGAGCAGGTGATGTCTGGCGTAGAGTGAGAATTTCCTACTGAAAGCCCTTCAGTTATTGTCTGGGATAACCTCACAAGACATTTATTTTCAAGCTGGACTAAATTACATTAGGACGGATTTCCATTTCTTGTTACCGCACGTCTCTAATTCAGGCATTTTCCTGTCTTAGCTTTAGGTTATGTAAAAACAAAGAGCTCCCATATTCGAATGAAATGGTTATTCTTGGGGTCTGAAAGTGAGTTTTCCTGTTGAGATGCTCCGTGAGGATGCAAGTTTTCCTGTTGGTTTCACGAGAATATATTTAGCCACAGTATGAAATGATTTCTCTAGAACATACAGAAATGCAGTGAGTTTGCAATTATTGCTCAGAAACAATAATGCATTGCATGTATTTATGTATTTATCATGTGTATCCACATGATACGTATCTAGAAGCATGACGTAATTCGTCGTCCTTTTTAAGGGCAGGATAAATGGTTTGTTAATTGGATTGCACTTTTGGTGCGCTGCGGTGTTGCAAAATGTTAATCAGTCGAAAATCTTCTTGTTTCCTCCCTGGTGGGGATTTTTCAAAGGGATTGCTTGCTTCTCCAGACCAGGGGATGGTTGTCAGTAATTTAAAGAGATTGCCTTGGAGGTGATCTGTACAACTGAATTAATAATTATTGCCTTCTTGGTTTCAGAAAGCCTTGACCTATAAATATTTAAGTAACTTGGCTCCTGCCATAGAAGAAAAGATTTATTTATCTTTATATGTTTTATGGGCAGTGTCTTGATGCTAAACCATGGGAAGTGTACTTTGTTAGCTCCTACTGTAGGCTGCTTTATTTCATAACTTCTCTATTGAAAATCACATAAAATCTTTATAGATGAGCCATGTAGTAGAATGAAAGATTTTTATGTTGTGCTCTACAAACTTGTTACATGTTTAAGCTATTCCGATGGTCGTATTTGTGCTTCTTAGTGACTCGAAAGTCTGTCAGTGCACCATGGCCAAATCCTTATTGTTCCTCCCTCCCTTTTTTTCTTCCTCACACCTCATGCAGCCCCGTGCAAGGTTTAAAGCAGAGCCTTTCGTGTACAACCATGATGAAGTATAGTCTTGTTATAGTAATATTTTTTTTTTCCTAGAAGCAATCCAGATTCCTTGTAGGCTTTCAGTGGTTAATGCTGTAGGTCTCCGCAAGTCCTTGTATGATTTAGGTAAGCAGGATGCATTCCCTTTGTTTCAAGGCAAGGTGCTTGCCCGTTGAAATGCCTCTTTTAGGTAATGAAAGGTAGCATCTTGTTTGTCTTTTGAGTTAAGAACTTTGGATATAGTCAAATATCTCGAGCTGTTTTTAATACCAAAAAAATGACTATAGGGGTGGATGCAATCTGTAATTTAAAAATAGACGAATGTGCATAATTAGATTAAAATTGCAGGCATGCTGGGGGCTGACAAAAAAGATAAACAGGACAGAAGGAGCCTTTGTGCTTTATTGTAATTACTCTCACCGTGCTTCCACAGGGATTCCCACCCTGCTCACATTTCTTGACAGCAATGCTGTGTACAAAGGACATATAATAACTAGTATAACACAAGGGAAAATCGTGCTGTAGTGGACATATTTATAGTTTTACCTGTCTGAGGGCCAGGTCCTGAAGTTGTCATGCTCTCGCTTTATAGGTTTTTGCCTACAAAGGTCTTTGCATCCAAGTTTCCTGGCTAAGTGTTTGCAGATTAGCTGATTCATGGAAAGATTTTGCCCAGAGTTGGAATCGCATCCACTGCGTATGGTCTTTCTGTCTGAATTTTGCAGATAAGTGTAATTACTTCCCAGTCGGAACTGAAATTGCTGTTCGAAATGTGAAAAACATTTGACATCGAGGAGCTTAACACGTATGCAACTGAGTATGGAATGTGTAGGTCACATTTAATGTAGGTTGTCACAGGCCAGACACAGCATTTAGAGTGCGAGTTCTTCCCATGTCCCCAGACTTGACAGTTGTCACAGGCCAGACACAGCATTTAGAGTGTGAGTTCTTCCCATGTCCCCAGACTTAACCAAGGGACTGTGCTATTTCTGTCCCGAGCTGCTGTTTGCATATCTCTAGCAAGGTTAAATCTTACTAATTTTTATTCTATAAATACTGACAGAAGGATTCCTGGTTTTCAGGTAATAAGAATTTAACTACATGGGGAAAAATAAGCAATGCTTCTGACTTCTTTTTCCATTTTGAGCGTGCACTGTTGCGGTCAATACAGCAGTTCAGAGTATTTCCACTGGTATTCCTGTAGAGAAACCACTGATTCATTGTGTTTGTGCTGAAAGACAAATTCAGCTCCATAAATTTTGAACAAGTAGAAGAGAAAAATTACAGAGAGTTTGGCCTTGGACAGGGGTGGTATATTAAATTACCCTAGTGAATGCACATTAAAACTGCTTGAAGTGGAAAGTCCTCGTTCCACTGCCTGCTCTCTAGACTATTTATTCTTTTTTTTTCTTCTTCTTTTTTTTTTTTTCATCTTTAATAAATAGACGTTTCCATTAATGAAGCAACTCTGTGAAAGTGGCTTAAAACCCAGAATTTTCCTTCACAGCTGAGTGTCCCAGTGGCTGCTTTTTTTATGTCTCCTTCCTGTGGTCATGAGTTTTGAATTCTTTCGCTGTGTAGTGCCCTGGGTGCAGGGGATGTAGACAGCTTTTTAGCCTGTGGTGGTTGTGAGTGGAAGTATTCAGGTTGCAGAGGACCAGGAGCAGACGTCTTCCACGTCAGGAATTAACCCATGGGAGGCTGCCAACACATCCTTTACTTAAGCACAGTAGCTCTTCCTGCTTTTCCATGAGATTTAAATGCCCTCAGCCTGTCTGGATGGACTTAAGTAGGAACAAACGTGCCTGCTTACCTGGAACAGCTCCAGCCTGAATAGAAGTGCAGTACAGATCCTCAGGAATCGGGAAAATAAATAGTCAGAAGGGCAGAACCTTTTGTGGAGGTAATGTTTTCCAGAGGTGAGCCGTCCCAGACCATTTTCTCGGGAAGTAGTTTTGGATTGACGGTGTGTGAAGGATCCTCAGGGGCAAAATGAATGTGGAGTAAGGTAAAGGTCCCCGTTAGGGGTGAGAAAGTCTCCCAAAGAAGTTTGTGGGTTTTTTACAGAGTCGAGATGTCCGAGAACTGTGACTCTTGTGAATTTGATTTTTTGGAAGTGTTTCTCATTCGACTTCTTTCATTGTGTGTGACTGGGAAGTAGCCAGAAGTTCCTATTGCTTTCAAGGAACTGAAGGCATTTTTCTTTTCTCATGTAATAATTAAGTATCTGAATAAGATACTGAAAAAACTACTTACTGCTGTGGATGCAGAGCCCTTTGGAAAATGTGGTCCTAATTTCTCTTGCGGATTAATTTTTATTTTTTTTTTAATGGAAATTTAAATTGTTTTTTAATCCTTGGAACTGAGGTCCTTTCCGCTCAACTGAGTAAAATTAGTGCTCAAACTTATTTGTTCTCTGTATAGACCTTCTGAAAAGGTCTTTTGTAAAAAAAACCCAACATATACATGTTTTATTACATCCATTTAGTGGAAGTAGTGAAATATTGTTAATTCCTTATGGTCTCTGAAGGTACATATGTGTTGTCATTTGCATAACAGTTACTACCCAGTAGGCCAGATGTTGTTAGGGACCATTGTGTATTTATTTCTTTTTTTAAGTGTAGTTTTGAGTTAATGGACCCTGCAGCTCCAAAGGAATTGTAGGGCGTTGTGCACTTTTTTTTTTCTCTTTCAAGCACTGCTGACCCAGTAGGCTCTGTTTGCTCCCTTAGGGGTTCACATTAACAAAGTTAATCCGTGTTTGACAAGATATATGCTGAGGGAGTCCGAAAATTTAAGTTTGCCCAGGGAGGTGGTTGAGTCGCCATCCCTGGATGTTTTTAAGCATCGCTTGGATGTGGTGTTGAGTGATATGGTGCAGGGGTGAACTTGGGATTAGGGTTAATGGTTGGAGACGATGATCCCAAGGGTCTTTTCCAACCTGGATGATTCTGTGTGATTCTGTGATTCTGTAAAATTTAAGTTAAAAACCCAACACTATTATTTTGAAGGTCCAGGAGGCTGGGTTTCTAAAGTAAATACTTTGGGTGCATAACTCTTTTATTATCCCCTATTATAAAATGATGAATACTTTTAGATAACCTACAGGGAAGAAAGAAATACGATTAAACAAATCTGCATGTCGTGTTTACAAACGAAAAGCAGCATTTTGCAGCTAATTGTACTATTGTTTCACTAATCATGTAAGTCCAAAAACGGCCGAAGAAGTCTGAAATCTTCCTAAAATTTATGTGAATATTCAGTCTGCTATATTGTCCTGTTGCTCTTTTCCACTGACCTTTTGCGTTGCAAGACGGTTTTAGGAATTCCATCACTAATGGAATTAGAGGGGTAGCGTTCATATTGTACAACATATCTCACCTTAGGTTGCTTGGGATAAAATGCTGAATAACCGAAGTAGATAGAAAAACGACTTGCAAAATCACTTTTATTTTGAAAGAAGCTTTTTTTCAAAGGTATAGGAATGTTTATGGAGTTAAGCATAGCTGAGACCTTTTGTACCAAGTTTCGGTAAAAAAAAAATAAAAAAATTATGGCTGATGTATAAGTCACTGAAAAATAGGTTTGTAATGGAAATGCCAGGAGACCTTTAGCTATAATCATTCTTGTTAGCGTAAATGCCTAGAAATGAATACCGTTTTCATTGATCTACTGTTATGTGACACAAGTGACCACTTAAAGAGAAATCCATAATAATTCTCGTTATCTGGCTGCATTCAAAAACGCGGTTAAAAATACCCACCTCTTCTGCGAACTCAAGTCCCACATGAGACTTGTTTTGAAGTCTCAAAATGTGTAAATCTGACGCTGGTTTTTCCACGGAGGCTATTTCTGCCCTGTTCTCACAGAAGGTTTGTGGGTACTTCAGGGACCTGAAACGCAACGCAAGATGGTTCCTGGGAGGTCTCAGACATCAAGTGGGAGTTGGAACAGGGTAGTCCTCTCCGAAATTGTGGTTGTACGGTAGCTGCTCTTTGGAAGTGAATGGATGCACTTGGTACCGTTTGTATTGGCCAGAAAGTCGTAAGACCTGGCTGGTGGCTTTAAGAAGAATCCTGAAGGGGCTGCAGGAAAGCTGGGAAGGGCTGTTCACAGGGGCCTGTAGTGACAGGACGGGGGGCAGTGGTTTTAAACTAGAGCAGGGTAGATTTAGTTAAGATACCGGGAACAAATTTTTGGTTATGAGGATGATGAGATGCTGCCACAGGCTGCCCGGAGAGGGGCTGGGGGCCTCATCCCTGGAGACGTTCAAGGTCAGACTTGATGGGGCTCTGAGCAACCTGCTCCAGTTACAGACGTCCCTGCTCACTGCGGGGGGTTGGACTTGATGACCTCTAAAGATCCCTTCCACTCTATGGTTCTGTGATGACAGGGCCACAAAGCTGACCCAGGGGCTGGAGCAGCTCTGCTCCGAGGACAGGCTGAGGGAGCTGGGCTTGCCCAGCTGGAGAAGAGAAGACTCCGAGGGGACCTTATCCCTGCCTGCAGTGCCTGAAGGGACCTACAGGGAGGTTGGGGAGGGACTTTGTACAAGAGGAGAAGGGGAAATGGGTTTAAACTGAAGAAGAATGGTTTAGATTGGATTTTAGGAGAAAATTCTTGAATGCAAGGGTGGCCAGACTCTGGCACAGATTGCCCAGAGAGGCTGGGGGCGGCCCCCCCCCCGGGGGGGTGCAGGGGAGGGAGGAACCTGGCGCAGCCTGGGCTGGTTGAGAGGCGTCCCTGCCCATGGCAAGGGCTTGGGTTGGATGAGCTCTAGGGCCCTTCCAGCCTAAGACATTCTGTGATTCTAAATTAAAAGCTGACGAGTCCAATCGTAGGAAGAGTGTACTTTTTAATTCTTAGTCTTGAGTCTCTACCATCATCAAATGCTTTGGTGAGGCAAAATTAGGAGGCTCATATGGTTCTACCAAGGCCAAACTTTCCCTGTTGATAAATGGAAGACGTAATTTTACATCAATATCTTTCTGGCATCCTTTTTTCCCTTGGAGTTAAATGAAAAAGAACAAACCTTTTGTTCTGAATCATAAAATCATGTTGGGTAAGGTAATGCAAAGTCTTAAGCGTATAATTAAATTTTGATTCACTTTTAATGTAATTGACTTTTTTGTGCACACAATGGTTTATGAACTTTTGGTATGGCATCTGACATTTGACAGAGGTACATCTACGCCACAATACCAGGCTGACTAGAGACAGTTTTGTTAAAGCATGAAGGCAGCAGTTATGTAGTAAAGATTCAGAATGAGAGATCTCAATCAAAATTGCCGCTCTTGTCTACAGAAGAAGTTTTGGTTTAATCATTTTTATGGGGAAACAAGTGCTTGTGTAAGCAAGATTTCATCTTTTATGTAACTTACTTTTATGTAACTTTCTGAAAGCAAAGAACATGCATATGTGGTTTTTTCATTAAGGAATTCATACCAAAGAACATTTTCAAATGGAGCGTGTAGTACTGGTGGCAGGTGAAACCATTGTTCATTTTTCCTTTGTAATTTTAAATAGTTTGCATTTATTCCTTTCAGTATCTATTAGCAAATTATACTGGAAAAAGCGTTTTTATTTTTTTTGTAAAGTGGGTATTGTATCATTATAGTTAAATAAAATGTTGATTGCAATCTAGAGAACCTTTTTATCTGTGTAGATGCCAGGAAGCAAAATATTATTTAGCTGGAAGGATTAATATTTCTGCTTTCCTCAGGTTCTATCTAAGAAGATACCACAACTCTTGGGGTTTGATTTTTTTTTTTTTAGATGATTTTTTTTTTTGCCTTTTCTGTGCCTGTCTTTACAAATGACAACAAATCAGCAGCTTAGCAATGAACCCCTGTATGCTTGTGGCTGTTTGTATTAAATTTGCTGCCTGGCTTTTGAAAATTTTTCTTGGTTTTGTGCTTGAGGAGCGTTTCCTCTCAAAAGAACTTTGTCACCGTGGTTTTTTGACTGGCCTGAGCCTTATTCTACCTCCACCGCTTCGAAGTTTACTGTTCAGAACAGCAGGACGTAACACAAGAAGTAACGTATTGAAACCACAGTGTCGAGATTCAGGTCAGATATTGGTCAAAACTTTTTTAGCAGTAGAAATACTGGAGGGCTGAAATTTGATTTGTGTTACTCAGAGAACCGCTGCGATTTCACTGGAGAGGTTATGGGTGTAGTTAATCTTACCTGGGGAGAAACAGAAGGAATGAGAAATGCACATCAGGAGTTCCACGTCATAAATACGCGGCTTCGCTAGAGTCAGCATTCGGAATGAAGGCTTTTGTTTGGTTATTTTGAGTGATACCTGAAATGGGAAGGAGCTGTATTTGGGTGGCCTTAACCAGGAAATAAAGGGGTGAGCCTGTCTCTGTATTTCATTAGTTAATGGCCTACTGATTCTTGAATAGACTTGTATAGGTTAATACTATTAATGCACTGTTAATACATAAATTAATGCTGTTTTACAGCTCAGATGATAAATGACAGACTGCTTACTCAAGCTTGAAATCAGACTGTTTTCCACAAATTGAAAAATAATTCTTTATATCTGATTGGCAAATCAGGAAAATAGTGTTGTAGTATCAACAGAATAGGCAAACTTTTGTATGACTGTTTTTTACTTCAGATTTTGATTTTATATTTTTTCCTCAGTCTTTTTGCCTCAAAAATGTATCCTTTAAACTTTCCTTACTTTTTTTTTTTTACACTTATTTTTAAGAAAAGGAAACTATTTTTGGCTTCTGTAACAATAACCATTAAAAAAATTCCACACCATACATTCCTCTTCGTGTAAGAGAAGAATGTATAGCGCGATCACATTTCTTTAATCGGTGTTTTTTATTTCCTTTTATTTCCAGATAGAAAGCAGTGACATGGAGGAAAGCTTGGTTTGAGAAAAAAATCTTGAACAAGGGGATCTGTAGACCAAGGAGCACAGATGGAAGTGCGTCTGGTCCTGTGGTGGTGCTTTATAAAAACAATATTTGACATTTCTGACAGTTGTAATATTCAGATATAGGAGCTGTGTGAAAGCGGTAAGAGCAAAAGTTAAGTCCGGGGGTTAAGTGACAGCATTTACATGTATGAAGTTGTTTAAGGTTGGTGGTACCTATAGTCACATGGTAATATAAGAAATTATTTTGCAGAATTTAATCATTTTTTGAATTCATGAACCTTGAAGGATGTAATTATTGAGGTTTTTGTGGGCCACATCATCAAGACGACGGTGTTTAGCTGCGTTTCTGTGTGATTGTGTTAGATACCCACATATGGCCTCGTAGTTGTGTTTTTGGCTACAGAGAGACTAGACTGGGGCCTGAGATCAGAGAAGAGAGTAACTTCACTCCTGAAAGTGATTTGTCTTTTCTTCTTTTAGATTATAGTTTAACTGATTGTTAAAAAATAGGTTTTATTTTTTTAAAAAACTCTTGAGGGATAAATGTTATTCCAGTCTAGTACCTTTACCAGGTGCTGTGATCAGTACATCAAGGAAGATGACGGAAATTCAGCTACTTGCTAAACTATACCTTGTAATTTCAGCTTTACTTTCAGTACGGAGAGCTCGCGCACATCAGTGTGCATGTGTCTGTGCTCCAGTCAAAGGATTCTGGCACTTCCTAAGCAGGTATCATGAACGTGGGGGTTGCTGATTTTACCAATTGTCTTCTGCAAGAATCCTCTTTTCCAAGGAACTTTTTGAAATACACTTGCTGCAGTGACTTGGAAGCATCACTTCGTGGCTTCTTATTTTTACAAAATAATCAAGTGTCTTTTAAACCTGAGTGGTTCTAGCTGTAATGTCTCGTAAGTTGAATTCACTGAGATCAGAAATCTTAAGGGTGGCTTTATTTTTGTTGGAGTTCCCATTTATATTTAGTTTTCTTCTGGGGTAAAGAGCCATTCTGCCTTGAAATACATAGTTTTTCTGTTGATGAGTATTTATGGCTGGAGTTTCTGGGATTGATTGTTATTCCTTTTGCAGACGTGCCTATATGGAATTTTTGCATTTCTTTTGTTTGTGGATTGGGATGGTTTTGTGGTTGGTTGGTTGTTTTTCCTCCCATTTTGTTCAATACTAGTGTCAGTGTAAGCAATTGTCTAAGCTATATTCCATAGCTAGCAAGGAGTGTGGTGAGCGTAACAGTTGGGTGGGGGAAAGGTGTATGTATGTGTGTATTTATATATATATTTATTTTTTTAAAAATCATTTTAAGGATAGGAGCAGACTTTAAGGGGAGACTGTGTTGGCAGTTTGGTTTCCACGAATGACTCTGGGTCTCGTGTCCTGTTGAGGACAGAAGGGCTTAATTGCTGCTGTCTCAGGTAATTAGAGTCTCTAAGAGGTGGCTTGCTCAGTAGTGTGTTTTTCTGGAATCTTCTTATATCTCATCTACTTATATTTCAGGAAAATGGTCATTCAGGATGTCTTCTGAGTTGCTGCTGGTATTCAGGTTTTAGTGCAATATATATGTATTCTCTTAGGGCCACTCATTTCTAGGTTTATTCATGTATTCCCCAAGAATAAATTGAGAATATGCTCTTTATGGAGTCTTCAAGCAGACCCATGAAACTTATTTCAGAACGAGAAGGTTGAGCATAATGTGTGTGAGGCCTCACGTTGAAATCCAAGTGGAAATGAATGGAGTCACTCAGTATCCAGACAAATTTTTGATAGATACTGGGATTTGACACCTCATTTGCAAATATGTATGTGCACAGTGTTACAAAGAGCTTGAGATATTATATAAACAATGACTATTTGAGCTCCTCCATTTTGATATTTGCATTTGACGTGCTCCATTTTGATACTAAACCTCAGCAGGCAGGAACACCCAGTAAGCGATAAAGAGAGTGTGTCCAAAGTAACCGTAGGAGATACTTCAACCTAGGGCTTTGGAAACCCATGTTCTAAGCTTATTTAGGATCATTTATATTTGGTGAGCATGGCGCAACGACGGTTCTACCAACGGAACGGAATCCTGGGTGAAGTCGTCCAAACGTTGCTCTCTGGTCAAATCAGAGATTGCAGAGAGAATGACGTGTATTCATTTTGCATTAATAACTTATCAGACTTAGGAAAGAAAGTAAATTATATGAGCCAGTTTAACCCACAAATAAACACAAGTTGTAATGGCAAACCTTGGAAGTCTCTAGTAGCGTCAATTGATTCAGATCCGTGTAGGATACCTTTAAAATGCAAGGCTCGCCGTAATTTTTAGATGTTTTGTCCTGCTTCTGAGAGGAGTAAATTACTCAAATTGACTTGCAAAGAGATCTTCTTTAGGGCTCACCGAAAACATTTTTGAATGTTTTATTAATGATATCACAGAAAGCAGTGGGTTTTTTTACTCAGTACATCGCAGAAGGAAAGGAAAATGGACACAAAATTCTGAGGGACTCCATTGGTGTGGCTTCCATTAAGCAGCCCCTTCTGCCCCGTGGGGGTGAATTCCTTTGTTTCTCCCTATTTCTTCTGTTGGATGTTTCCCAGGTTTTTTTCGTCTTTTTGATTTTTTTTTTTGCCTTTTTTTTGGAGAGGGGGAGTATTTATATTTATTTTTAACTACCAGGCATAAACAATGTTTGACTACTCTAGCTGTGAACTGGTAAATCTTGGAGTCACTGTTTGCTAGTGTAGCAGAAGTCACTTAACAGGGAGTACTTATTGTTTGCTCATAGTCGCTGGACCTGTGGCTTGGAATTGTCTTGAGAGTGTTCCTGAAGGCAGTCTTCCATCTACTGATTTTTCAGATCAGTGTCTTTTGGGTGAAGGATGTAAGTCTAATATCAGGGCAGATGTTCACATACGTTATGTGCCAAAAGCTGAACCTACTTTGCCGAAGTTAGTAGTACTCAGGACCTTTTTCTCTACTCATTTCCAAAATAAAGTCCGTGGTTATTAGATCTGTAGCACTTCTACTTCTAATATTTTTAAGAGGAGCTTTGCTTTTGAGGAGGATTCTCACCCAGGAATCCAGCGGTGGGTGAGGAACAGCAAATTGCTGTGCATAAAGCTCTGTGAGAAGGATAACAAATTGCTGAACGATGTCTATTTACACAGAGGAAAAAATTCAGAAAAAGGTTAAGAACTAAGCAGGCACATCCCCTGGTGTGGGGAGGCAGGAGAGAACGTGCGTTGGCTTGGAAATGTTCAGCCCTGGGATGCCAACGGCCCCGCTAGGAGACTGGAAACCAGCGCGGTGGTAGTGAAAGGAAGCAATTGCCTGGTTTCAGATTTTCCGTTTCTTTTAGAATTTACTCCACTTAACTGAATGGCCATCAAGACAAGTAACAAACCACAATAGTTAAACCTTTTGCAGTGGAAGGTGTGAAGTTAAATGATCATTCCTGCCACTTGTCCTGGGATCCAGGGCTGAGTCTGGAAATGAACAGCGTGGTGCTACGAGGTAGTACCAAAACCAGGGTCTCTTCAATCCCCGAGCCATCTCTGCTTTATCACTGAATTCTAGACCAACTGATACTTAAAAGACAAAGACCATGAAAGAGAGCTGTAGTAAAAACAGCAAGAAATTAATAGAGGATGAATATAGTAAGTAGTTTTCTAATTATGTTTGTTCTGGATGTTGATATATCAATGCATCTGCCAAACTCAGAGAAAAGCTAAAGCAGTGTGTGTATATATCTGTATATATTTGCAGGCTGGAGGAACACATGACATTTCAAAGATCTAGAAGAGAACGCCAGTGTATGTGGCTGTGGGACTAGGGATTTTTGGTAGAGATGGATATGTAGTGAGTCAT
Source organism: Apaloderma vittatum (assembly GCF_000703405.1). Taxonomy (NCBI): domain Eukaryota; kingdom Metazoa; phylum Chordata; class Aves; order Trogoniformes; family Trogonidae; genus Apaloderma; species Apaloderma vittatum. The sequence goes on along the minus strand of NW_009718643.1, from coordinate 15,560 downwards.
TCCGTGAGAGGAGAAACCACGTGCTGCTGCTGCTGCTGCTGTTTGGGCTCACCTTCCTTTTTTAAGAGAAGTGAAAGCTTAGCTGAGAAATCTAGCTAAAGGTAGGTTATGGGTGGGGTTCTGCAAATCAGCATCTCTGTATTTTAATACAGTCTTGCTTGATGTAGGTCTTGTGGATCTTTGAGGAGAAAACCACACAGCTCTATTTTAAATATACCACTTCGTACTCACAGCTTTCGTCTTATGTTAAAGCACCCTTAACAGAATCGTCAGTCTGCTCCCTTGTATCGAATCCACGAAACATACAGTTGCTTTGGAATTTGAAACATTCATTTGCTTTGTAATGCACACTGTAAAACTTGAGGGTTTATTTTGTTTTTTTCTGAAAGGTACAGCTGAGATTTTATTTTAGTTGGTATATGCTGCCCCTGTTTTGCATGAAGAGACGTGACATTTGCTTGAGAATTGTGGCCTTCAAATATTTTCTTTACCTTGTGCAGCCATCCATGTGTAAGCTTCTGCTCCCCGCCGTGACTGTTTTCAGATGCTATTGCATCCTTTTGCTGTGGGATGGTGAACCGTAAGGTAATTTGTTCTTTCTCCCCAGTCTCTACTTCAGGTTGGACCCACGTTATTGCAGGCAGTATGTCTGGCAGCCCAGTCTGCATTTTGCAAAGAGCCCCTTTTTTCCCCCTGCTTCTGAATCTAGGGAGGGCTTGTCTCCTGGGGTCAAGTCAGCCCTTGTGACTTTTATGCCCTTTGTGAATTTTCCTGTCGTCATTTTTACTCCCGGCTTGGCCACAATGTTGGGTAATTGGGGAGCACAAATGGTGCCTGTATGAAAGCAGAAATGCATTTGTGGACTGAGGATCAGCTGAAGTGCAAACCTCTTCTCATCACGGCTCATCGGGTTCTCTGCTGTTTTACCTTGTGCTCGCTGTTGTTCATTGATTTCTGTCGGTTTGCCCTGACTTGCCAGCGCTCGTTCCTCTCCTTTCCCCCTTGTCTGTGGGTGCCACTGTTCCCATTCGTTCAGGTCTCTGGGCCTGTTATGGTTATTCTGGCTGATACAATAAACGAGTTGAGCATCAATGGTTCGGCAAGTGTGAGCATGTTTGGAAACTGCAAATGTGACGTCGCCTTTGTAGCGAGGTGAATGTCTGACCCTCGGTCTTGCTCTAGCTGGCACTGACTACAGCAGTAACGGCGACCCGGGCGCTTTAGCAAGACAGAAAAAAGAAATTCTCTATGTTCTCTCCTCCCGTCCTCATTTGATGAGGACATGTATCCTTTAAGACACAAGCATGTGCTAGAAGTTTGTGTTTTGCTGAGTGGTGCCCTTTCAATCATCCTGGCTTCAGGCTGCAGAATTGAACACAGCGAGGAGACGGGGGAGTTTTCCACTCTAACTCCAGTGGTAATGTCACCAACAGGATTAGGGCTTGAGTTGTGAGTGGCAGATTAGACAACCATCAAAGAGGGAGAATCTGTTTTCCAGCACATAGTCTCAGTGAAGAAGAACCTTAGGAAAAATAAAAGATAAAATGTGATATACAGGCAGAATTGTCTCCATGCAGAATATTTTTCCCAAATTTCCCTTGAGGCATCAGCTGTTCTCTGAACATCCAAGAAGTTTGCTGAGCTGCTGATCAGCTTCCCACACATTCTCACCCACACCACTTTGCTGTGTCATCTTAATGTCATTTTTAAATACTAACAAAAGAAGCATTTTGTTTATAACGCAGAAATAAAAATCTTGAGAGGGGCAAGAATGCCTTTTGTGTGGCTTTTTTTTAGCAGATCAAAGCTGACTCATGAGCAGCAAATATGAAATAAAGTAATTAATGTATTTAAAACACACAATTCCTGAATTAAGGATTTAAGAAGTGCTTTTATTATAGTCATCAGATTTCATAGACATTTTTCATATGATTGGTATTATTTTTAGAAAGTTTACCTTGCTATGAAGTATTGAATTTAGAATATATAACAGTATAAAAATGTATAAAATTAGATATGACTGGTACTTTCAATAGTCGAGTGTGCTAAACTGAGCAGTAGCCAGCTATGCTGGAGGCCAAGTGTGAAAACGGAAAAGCAGCCTTTCTCTGAGGGGGGTGGGAAATGCTGTCACATCATTTACTTGATGTGGGAAGGTTTAGTCAATCCTTGCCATTTACTGCTTTTGTGGTGGCCTGACATAGGAAGTTTCTAGAATAAGCACCAATATGTTACTATTGCTGTTGCAGTCAAGCTCTCACACAAATTATCATTTGCACCAAAATAAAGATTTTCACGATTAGTGAAGTTGTGCTGTGTAGTCTCTTGGAACTGCAAGGCGAAAAAGTTACTGCTGGAGAGGTCAGTGAAGCTCGAACCTGTTTCTTCTGGGGAAGAAGGAGAAAGGGGTGGACTTTGGGACCTTGATCTTGGTGGCCCAATGTAACAAATAAAGAAAAAAATGTTCCAGTTGTATGTGGAAATCACTGGCAGTGTATGACTAGCAATGGGAGAAAAATTATTTGTGCTAACTGTGTCACGTATTATCAGTAGAACGAGTGCTCTATCATGTCTCTCCTGTAAATTTAGATTAGATATAAGGAAGAAATTCTTCACCGTGAGAATGGTGAAGCCCTGGCACAGGCTGCCCAAGGAGCTGTGGATGCCCCATCCCTGGAAGGGTTCAAGGAAGGGTTGGACGGGGCTTGGAGCAACCTGGGCTGGGGGAGAGAGGTGTCCCTGCCCACAGCAGGGGCTGGAACGAGATCATCTTCAGGGTCCTTTCCAACCTGAACCAGTCTATGATTCTATGATTTCTAGTAAAAAAAAAAAAAAATCAGTCTAGTTCTAACTTTGTTATTTGGAATTATTCTAGACAAACTAAATACTTATCTCCATTTTTTGCTGGCTACTGGGAAACTTGGTTGGGATTTTGATTGAGTAGGCTGGTCTTGAGATATTTGAAATTAAATCCTCCGCGGCTGTGTAGACTCCAGCTTTTAATTTTCGCTTGTCCTTATCACGAATTTCTTCACATGGGTCATAATAAGAAATTCCAGATCTTGGCCTGTGCAGTGTGCCAGTGTCTGTTTATTTTGCAGTACCAGCTATCATACCTTGCAGTGACTCTGTTGTAATAAGGAGAAATATTTTGTGCTTAAAGGAGATGTCGCAAACTGGTAACCACCAGTCTATCTCCCCTGCCGTCCAAAAGACTTCTCGAAAGATTAATTTTAAAATGTGTATAAAAGCTTCTCCAAAAAGCAAGAGAAATGTTGCATGTCACTAAATGCAGCATTTCATGACAGACTTGACTTTGGAAGCTCACGGGTGAGGAAGGTGTTTCCAGAACCAGTAGTAGTCTGGTGCAAACTTACAGACTGTCCGCTCTAGACACATCTATTGCTAGGTAGGCCAAGGTTTTTCCCATTTGGATTGTGTGTCTGCATTTAAAAGCAAGCAACACCAGCAAGTCTAGAAAAAACCACTTATTTTCCAGTAACCTTAGAACACAGAGAAGTCTGCAACTTAAAAAAGTTAAATGGCTGAAGTTGCTAAATTTTATAGACAGTTTTATTGGTATGTGTTAGTTTTTTTCTTTCTCTCTGCTCGTGTAGTTGTACTCCTGAGAACCTGAGACTTAAAAGATCCAATGTAAAAACCAGTCATGTGGTAGAGAATTAAGGTTTTGATTAATTCCTTCTACCTGCAGATCTCAAAGGTCGTTCTTTATGAACTTGAGCGTGCTGTTAAACCTTGGGACTCTTGAGCTGAACTGAAGTTATAGTAAATTGTTATTTCCCAATTTCAAATGCATTCATTTCCTACCTGGCATTCTCCATACTGGTTGAACCCCTACAGCTGGGTAAGGTGGGAGAGGGCAGGAGCTTTTTGTTTCCTTTCGTTTTGGCCTCTTATCTACTGACAAGAAACAACTGGGGAGAGAATAAAACTAAGTAATGAATGACATTACAATTAATTGTAATGTCTTGCCCTTTTTTTAACATGATGGCAATCATTGCTTATCGTTATCTTAACATAAGATGAACACTTTTTAAAAATATTGGAAAGACATGCTTTTCAGAAGGGCCTCTCAATCCTACCAAACTATCACCAGTCCTATTTTGTGGAAGACCGAATTAGCTTCTTTGTTAGACTTTTAGCAACATGACTGCGTTAATCATCTGACAGTAGCAAGTTAGGTGAGAGCAGACTTTTCTCTGCTGGGCTGTACCTTGTGCCCATGCTCCCAAGATGCTCCTTACATCTCTCTGCAGTGATGTGGAGCTGTGGTGCTGTTCCCTGTATCACCCCTGTACTCCTCTGACACATGTGACTACGTTAGAAGACTTCAATTTCATGAATGTGTACCATTAGTACTGACTTCATAAAATGTTCCCCTTCTTTATTTGGGAAGGTAAGAGCAGTTGCCATGCTGTTTCTGTCTCAAACACAGCCTTCACCAGAAGAATCGCTGCGTCGGGCTGTTTTCCGTCATGTTTTCTAAATATAACTCAACAGCAGTCTGCTTCCTGAAGCCATCTGCATTAACACGGCTCAAAGAAATAAACTACCACATTAGTCATTTATTTTAGAAGTGAGCATAACTTGGCAAAAATGAAAAGAATTCTGTATAAGGAAATACCCTTTTAAGCAAAGATGTGGTTCTTAATGTGCTACAGCATCGAGGTTTGATGAGACTCGTGCCTGTGCTCGTCTCCTGTTTAGAGGCACCCAACTGTGGAGGCACGTTCCAAAAGTTTTTCTAAGACCTGGTTTTGAGAGGGGAGGAATTATTCACCTTCCGCTGAGGTTTCTCGTTTCCCCTGTTTTCAGCCTAAAGCATTGTCTAATAGGAAAAGGCTAATGAACTCTCTAAAGGGGAACCAGAGTAGCTGAAGGGAAGGAGGGTGGATCTCAGGTAAGGCAGCTGCTCCAGCATATCAGCAGTATCAGTTGCCCATAATTATTGTCTTTGTGAAAAGAGTCTTTTGAAGTGACACAGGCAAAGTTAAATAACCGGCATCTCCTCTTCTCTGTAACGTTGCTAACGTTTTTCTTTATACTCATGGTTTTGCTGTCCTTTCTTTGGTTTCTCGCCTTTGTGTGTTTGCTTGCAGTGATAAATCATAATCAAACCTTGCGCATTATTCAGACGTGCAAAGATACTTGCAAAGGGCAACGTTTTAAAAGCGATGTTCCTTGGGTTGCCAGCACTAAAATTTTCTAGGTGCACCATTCAGCATTCCTCTGTTCTGTTAGAAGAGGTTATGCGGTCGTTACATCACAAACCAAAGCTGTGGGCTGCTGTTCTCCAGGGAACCCATCTGCCTCTCAGTGACACCCCAAATCCTCAGGGGCATCTTTTTGCCCTGCCCTCCAGGAATTGCTCTTACTATTCTGCATTCCTTATGTTTGTGTGGTGGTTTTTTTTCTGTTCCGTTTTTGGATCTACCTTAGCTCTACTTTTTTTTTTTCTCAATTAAGATGTGGCGATATCAGCAGGTGACTTCATGCAATTTATGGTTAAATGTTAGGAAGAAGCTTTATTGTTACTTTTGTTATTTTCTTGGTTTTTTTTTTGTTTGTTTGGGTTTTTTGGTGTTTTTTGGGGGGGAGAGTTTTTTTGGTTTGATTTTGTTTTGGTTTTTTATTTGTTTGTTTGGTTGTTTCTTTTTTTGTTTTAAACCCCAGTTTTCTCCTGGAGGCAACTGTAGTATTTTCGAAGATGAGAAACATTTCCTTCTGAACCTCTATGTTCCTGATAGTAAATAATGCTACAGCAGAGGTGCTTTGGCCTAAAAAAGCTCAAGGCTGTGAATGCTTTCCTGTTTAGGTATCTGTTGGCACTTAGCAGCTTTCTCTGGAGGCTACGCAGTCTTGCTGCATGTGCCTCTTTTTTGATTAAAACTTTAAGTTTTATGTTCAGTTGTGAAACTGACAGCTGTAACAGTCTTCAGACAGTATCTAAGGATCATTAGCTCGATGTATGTTAATCCTTAAACTTTTTGTTGATTGTTTTCACAATATTTGAAATAACCTCTGCGGTGACTGCCTTTGAAAAGCGATCACTTACTAGTGACATCCACGTAGTGGTAACTGAGTTAGAAGTAACCACTCTAAGATGTCACTGAGTACCAACTCCATGTAAATGCTGACTTGTCCATGCACTAGAAGGGTCATAAATGGAAATTTCTAGCTGTTCCGTGTAGATCAAGTTCTGCCTCAACATGAGAAGAAACTCCTTCCCTGTGCGGGTCCCGGAGCCCTGGCCCAGGCTGCCCAGAGAGGGCGTGGAGTCTCCTGCTCCGGAGACTTTCAAACCCCACCTGGGTTTGGAAAGTCATTCTGTGATCAAGTTTGAGAGCATTTTTGTCAAATACACAGTGTTTATGCTGTAAGTTTTTATTTTGCATCTTCGTAAACTCTCCATTAGAAAGATGTCAGCGTGTGGCCTAGAGAAGGAAATCACAGAATCCTTGAATGTTGGGGTTGGAAGGGACCTCTGGAGATCCCCCAGTGGCACCCCCTGCCAGAGCAGGGTCACCCAGGGCAGCCCCACGGGAACGCGTCCAGGCGGGTTGGAAAGTCTCCAGAGCAGGAGACTCCACACCCTCTCTGGGCAGCCTGGGCCAGGGCTCCGGCACCCGCACAGCCAACAAGTTTCTCCTCATGTTGAGGTGGAACTTCCCATGTTCTGGCTTACACCCATTATTCCTTGTTCTATTGCTGGGCACCGCTGAGAAGAGATTGTGCCCTTCCCCTTGACCCCCACCCCTCAGCTATTTTCGAAGGGTGATTCTAGTGCATCACGTGTTGGAGCACCACAGCACTGTCAGCTGTGGGGTTCCTCTCACTTCTGTAAAAAGAAAATATAAATCCTCTGAATATAGGAGCTGAACCCCAGTTCCTT